>NC_069503.1:747234714-747239672 GCF_027579735.1 Bombina bombina | reverse complement strand
TATATGGTATATATAGATATATATATATATCTATATAGTGTGTGTGTATATGTGTGTGTGTGTATATGTGTATATATATATATATATATATATATATATATATATATAATATATAGTGTGTATGTATATATATTTATGATATATATATATATATATATATATATATATATTATATATTATATATATATATATATAATATATATATATATATTATATATATATATATATATATATATATATATATAGTAAAGCAGTTATGGATCCCACGGACGGACTCCGTGTTGCAGCAGGAACCAAGAAAAGCAGGCACACAGGTTTTTTCATAAACACTCCGGTTTATTTGCAAAGTTGATTACCAAACGTTTCGGCTCACACACGAGCCTTTGTCAATGGTGTACAAAACCAAATGTGGAAAACTAGAGCACAAACTAACCTTAAATACCCACCCAGCCCAAGTGATAGACCAATCAGAGAGAGTAACCGCGGCACACCCCACTCACACAGACCTAAACAGCTTATTGCCGGGCTCAATGTGGGCGTCACGTGACGTCATCACGTTACCGCCGTCCTGTGTGTAACCATGGAAACATGCGTAACCATGGAGACAAAACATACACAAATGTACTGTGCGGGTGCGCTGGCGGGTAAGCCTCTGATGGAAAACATATCAATTAATCAAACAGTGATCTGAATACCCCTATATACAAATACAATAAAGGAATAGGTATCTATCTATATGCAACACTAAGACAAACCTAATACGTAACTTATAAAGTAAAAAGCGCTACCGAAACCCAGAGTATAAAAAACTACTAACACAGCCCTCTATACTCATGGTATCAAGGCATGTGGGGAGGTAGCAGGTGAGGGCATAAAAAACAATCTCAAGCCCCCTGGATATTTAGGCAGATATACATTGCATCATGCCAGAGGAGTAGGTAGAAATTAAGTCCTGGATGACTCCCAATTCTTCACATCTTATTTGTGTTTATACCAGCAGCCAAAGTCTATGTTGACATTCAGGCCTCGAGGGGCAACTGTGTCCAGTGTGAAGATCCAACGGGATTCCATTCTTAATAGTGCCAGTCCTCTGTCACCACCACGTCTGTTGTGGGGCACATGGTCAATCAGCATCACTCGCAAAGAGGAAACAGAGTGTCCTGCAGTTGCAAAATGTCGCGCAACCGGTTGTTCAGATCGACCTTTTTCTATTGCTTGACGAATTGCTGTTTTATGGTTAGCCAAACGTTCTTTGAACGCTGTCACTGTTTTGCCTATGTAGAATTTGGAACATGGGCAAATAATGGCGTACACCACATATTCCGATGTGCAGGATAATCGATGTCTTATTTTGTATCTTTTGTTGTTATGGGGATGTTGAAATGATGTCCCAGCAATGAGATTGTTGCAAGTGACACAATTGCCACACTTGTAACATCCTGGTTTCCCTCTTGTGAGCCATGTCTGTTTTTCATAGCAGTGTGTGGGATCACTGAGTACTAGTAGATCCCTGAGGTTACTTGCTCGCTTGTATACCACCCGGGGTACCGGAGCATCCACAAAAGGTAGACTAGTGTCCTTGGAGATCATCATCCAATTCTTCCTTATCACATTCTGAAGCATCCCTGATCCCGGAGTGTAAGTAGTTACAAAGTTCATCCGGTTCGGTTGTTCCGTTACTGTCCGTTTCGGGATAGTGTCATTCTGGGTGAGCTGTATGGCTTCACTCTTTTGTTGATCTATTAGCATAGGTGGATATCCTCTGCTCAGAAATTTTTGTGACATTTCTTCAAGCTGTCTCTCTTTTTGGGAGTCATCCGTGTTGTTCCGGACGACCCGCAGGAGTTGTGAGGAGCTAACACCATCTCTCTGGAATCTAGGGTGGAAACTCTGGTAATGGAGTATAGAATTCTTATCAGTGGGTTTATTGAACAAGGTGGTGTGCAATTTATCACCATTAGGTGTTACTACTCTGAAAATTTCCAGGTCAAGAAAATGAATCTGATTGTTATTATGTTCCATTTTAAATTTAATCGTGGAGTTAAGGGTGTTTAATCCTTCAACCCACTCAATAAGTTTTTCAGGGGTATCACCCCAAATCAAGAAGACATCGTCTATGTATCTGCGATACATTTTGATGGGGTTCTGCCTGGAGAATATATTGTATTTTTCATACATCGCCATATAAATGTTAGCATACGATGGGGCCATATTTGACCCCATCGCAGTGCCCATAACTTGTAAGAAGTACTCGTTTTCAAATCGAAAATAGTTTTTCTCCAAGCAGAACTCCATCAGATGCAGCAGAAATTCCACAGGTGGACCAGTATATAGTGGGTTGTCAACCAGGATTTGTCGTACCATGTTGATACCATGCCCATGGGGTATCACCGTGTATAAACTTACTACGTCCATAGTAACTAGAGTGTCAGTAGGGGCCAGATTGTCAAAGTCTTTCAGTAGTTTAATGAGTTCAGAGGAATCTCTGAGATGGGACTGAGTGTTTTGAACCACTGGTTGAAGGTAGAAATCAATGAATTCTGCTAAGGGTTGCATCAATGATCCCCTGGCAGACACAATAGGTCTGCCGGGGGGATCTTCGAGGGACTTATGGATTTTGGGCAGTAAATATAGTATTGGGCAGATTGGATGATCAACTGAAAGAAAGCCCAACACATCATCATCAATTACCCCAGCTTGATGTGCCGAGCCCAAGAATTCATCGATTTCTCTTTTAAACGTTTTGGTAGGGTTAGATTGTAGTTTGCGGTAGGTATTGTGGTCACGTAGTTGTTTAAAAGCCTCACCTCTATACTGTACATAGTCAAGTATCACTGTGGCCCCACCCTTATCCGCTGGCCTTATGACTATGTTTTTATTGACGAATGTGTGTTAGTCGGTTCAAAGGTGCTGCTTGCTTTAAATTGTTTAGGGGTCTGATTCTCCTTATCTTTAAAGAAGTCTTTAAGCTTCAACTGCCGTTGGAATCTACCCATGTCTACCATCAAATCAAAAAGGTCACAGTGGGGGGTGGGTACAAAGGACAATCCCCTATTAAGGACTTTTAATTCGTCACCTGTAAGAGGTCGTTTACTTAAATTATAGATTATTGTGTCTTCTTCTGTCGTGGCTGGTTTTTTCGTTTTGCCCCGCCCCCTCCTGATGCTGCCGCCTCGGGGCCTACGGCTAAAGGGGGTTTCTGTGCAGATCTTGTGAGTACCCCACTTGCAGTGCTGTTAGTAGTGTTTTGAGTTTCGCCTTCTGAGGAGTCCCCCCCCCCCCCCCCTTTAGCCGTAGGCCCCGAGGCGGCAGCATCAGGAGGGGGCGGGGCAAAACGAAAAAACCAGCCACGACAGAAAAAGACACAATAATCTATAATTTAAGTAAACGACCTCTTACAGGTGACGAATTAAAAGTCCTTAATAGGGGATTGTCCTTTGTACCCACCCCCCACTGTGACCTTTTTGATTTGATGGTAGACATGGGTAGATTCCAACGGCAGTTGAAGCTTAAAGACTTCTTTAAAGATAAGGAGAATCAGACCCCTAAACAATTTAAAGCAAGCAGCACCTTTGAACCGACTAACACACATTCGTCAATAAAAACATTCCACCATATCTGTACAACCACCCTTACTGAACTACACAAAGATATGCCTCTGCCAAGAGACAACATTGCAAGTGCTGAAAGACGGGCAATTAAGTCTCTGTCCACTGACAAGGACATAGTCATAAGGCCAGCGGATAAGGGTGGGGCCACAGTGATACTTGACTATGTACAGTATAGAGGTGAGGCTTTTAAACAACTACGTGACCACAATACCTACCGCAAACTACAATCTAACCCTACCAAAACGTTTAAAAGAGAAATCGATGAATTCTTGGGCTTGGCACATCAAGCTGGGGTAATTGATGATGATGTGTTGGGCTTTCTTTCAGTTGATCATCCAATCTGCCCAATACTATATTTACTGCCCAAAATCCATAAGTCCCTCGAAGATCCCCCCGGCAGACCTATTGTGTCTGCCAGGGGATCATTGATGCAACCCTTAGCAGAATTCATTGATTTCTACCTTCAACCAGTGGTTCAAAACACTCAGTCCCATCTCAGAGATTCCTCTGAACTCATTAAACTACTGAAAGACTTTGACAATCTGGCCCCTACTGACACTCTAGTTACTATGGACGTAGTAAGTTTATACACGGTGATACCCCATGGGCATGGTATCAACATGGTACGACAAATCCTGGTTGACAACCCACTATATACTGGTCCACCTGTGGAATTTCTGCTGCATCTGATGGAGTTCTGCTTGGAGAAAAACTATTTTCGATTTGAAAACGAGTACTTCTTACAAGTTATGGGCACTGCGATGGGGTCAAATATGGCCCCATCGTATGCTAACATTTATATGGCGATGTATGAAAAATACAATATATTCTCCAGGCAGAACCCCATCAAAATGTATCGCAGATACATAGACGATGTCTTCTTGATTTGGGGTGATACCCCTGAAAAACTTATTGAGTGGGTTGAAGGATTAAACACCCTTAACTCCACGATTAAATTTAAAATGGAACATAATAACAATCAGATTCATTTTCTTGACCTGGAAATTTTCAGAGTAGTAACACCTAATGGTGATAAATTGCACACCACCTTGTTCAATAAACCCACTGATAAGAATTCTATACTCCATTACCAGAGTTTCCACCCTAGATTCCAGAGAGATGGTGTTAGCTCCTCACAACTCCTGCGGGTCGTCCGGAACAACACGGATGACTCCCAAAAAGAGAGACAGCTTGAAGAAATGTCACAAAAATTTCTGAGCAGAGGATATCCACCTATGCTAATAGATCAACAAAAGAGTGAAGCCATACAGCTCACCCAGAATGACACTATCCCGAAACGGACAGTAACGGAACAACCGAACCGGATGAACTTTGTAACTACTTACA
>NC_069503.1:745999714-746262214 GCF_027579735.1 Bombina bombina | reverse complement strand
CTGTTATTAGATTGTGTACTGATTTTCATTTAAATTGTGTAATCCAATCCTTACATTTTCTTGAGTTTCCTCCAGAATACATTTTCCCATAATTACTATATATTTTACAATACTAGGGTCAAACGTAAGGAAACTTTTTATACAATATTTCTGATCATTTTATGGATGGTAAAAAAACAAAAACAAATTACTATTCTGGCAGCCAATACAATGGTGATAACCCAAGCTAATCTTGCCAATAGTTGTCTGAGACAGGATGCGGGTACTTCCTATACGTTTGCATTCATTCATCAAGTAAGTCAAAGCCTCTTCTAAATGTGTGCATTGGTAGGTTGCAGAATACAGTAATATTAAATAAGATATGCAAACATTTTGTTAAATATGTGCACATCTTTTTAAAAAAAGAGACGAAAACAAAGCCTTTCCTAATTGTGCTGCACAATAATTTTGTTTGTTCTATTATATTAATTTATTAATTTTATCAGTCTGGCTGGATAGCATACTGAAAGTAAGCGCTGAGACATTTCAGATAATTATTCAATCTAGTTTCATTCCTCACAATTCCTTTCCTCCATATAAACTGGGACTTTAAACAAATTGGGAAGAGAACGACTACATCGTATAATCTATTCATTTTACAAAAAGGTGTTTTTAGCTGCCCATACTCATACTCCAAGGTATATAAAAGTGCACATGACGACTTCTACTATAATGAATTTAAACTCCTCAAAAACTGTAATAAGGTTCAGTACTGGCAAACCACATGCTAAATACAGTATCTGTGAGCTACACCCATTTAATGAATTGAATTATGTTTTTTCAAGCATAAACATCAATGGTGTTAATAAATATATTTGATATAAGTAGAGATGAAATTGGAAAATAAAACTCTGCCATAATTTGCTTATAAAAAGTATATTCAAATAAGAAGCAACTAAGAGCAAAATAATCTTTACTAAACTTATAACAGAATAGATTTGTGGTTTAGCACCCCCCCAGTTTAAGAGGTTATTGATAAACCCTATGCCCTCTGAATATCTACTATAGATGTATAGAAGCTTTTTCGTAAGAAAAAAAAAAAAATTATACTTGGTATCCATAATGTAAGATAACGATCTAGATACATAAGGCAGTAATTGTGCTTGGTCCACTTAAAATAATAAACTACACAATTCCTTTGTGGGAAGAGTGTTTTAACAAGAGATTTTAAAAAACACATATGAGTCTTAATATGCATGTATCAGGTGCATGTCAATAAGAAGGATTATATGTTTCATCTTTCATTAACATAATGTAAACTTTCAGTCTCACTGGCTGGGGTGGAGATCATATACTGTAGCCACTTATGACAGATTATTGGTTTACCTGTCCAGGTTTATGAATATCACACTCTCTGAATCATCAATCAGCACTCTTAGTTCTCTAGCAGCATTAGCAAGATCTTCTGCTTGTCTATAGTAATTCTCCAGCAGAAGTTCCATTTCCTCAGCATGGTCTATCCTGGACGCACTCTCCTCACTGTACACAAAAAAAGGTAATTAAAGCGAGAAAACATCTGAGCAAAGTTATATTTAGCAAACAGAGTGTGTGAAGCAAATTTTATTACAAGAACAGAGGCTAATATTTTGCTTCTCTCTCATTTTTACAACTCAGGTAACTTTTAAAAGGAACAATAATAAAACCGTGAAGTTAATTGAAAACACAACAGCAGCAGCATAAGGCTAAATATAAAGAAGCCAATGATATTTCACAGCTGAGAGGAGCAGAGGAAATCAGTTACTGAGCTTTCTCAAATCTACTGTCCAAAGGGTCTCTAAACTCCCTCTTTCCTTTTGCTGCTCAGTGAGAGAAGTGAAAACATTTGACTCCTAACATATTGTTGATTTTATTTTTATCTTTTGTTTGTTGTATTTTATTGAGCATTTACTTTTAATATTACTACATGAATAAATTCCCAAATCCAAACTTTTTGATTAATATTATTTTTATATATATATATATATATATATATATATATATATATATATATATATATATATATATATATATATATATATATATATATATATATATATATATATACATATATATACATACACACATATATACATATACCTTTAGGTTATATGTACAAGTTGTATTATGACATTTAAAAACATAAGAATTGAGTCCCATCCCCTCTCCAAACTGTCCCATTTTCAAGATGGAAACATTCCGAAATCCAAAGCTTTTCCAGTCCCAAGCAGTTTGGATAAAGGGTTTTCTACCTGTATGTTCCTTTCCCCCTATTTTTTTCCTTTTTTTCTATTAATCCTAGTAATTTACCCTCGTTTCACTATGGGTTTTTTGGGGGGGGTTTCTTTGCAGTCTGCTCTGCCTATCCCACATTTGTGGGTGTTTTCAGTGTCCTATCCTCTTATGGCAGGTCTGCCAGCACAGACACTTATTTGTAGCCGTTTCTCTCCTCTGTGCTGTTCCTCCACCATTTCCTGGGTGGTCCTTTGCTTTCTTGCCCTTTTTCTATTATCAAAAGTCCTAACCCAGTGCAACCCTGGTTAGATAAGAAGCAGCTAGTGGTAACTCAACACTACCCCTGGCAGGTCATTTGGAAGTGAGATGCTCCACCAGCTGCCTGCTAGGTTTTTTTTGGCCAGGTGTCACAGAAGACGTACATGTCAGCAAAGGTGGGGATAACTCTCAAATGCCTTTACACCCCCCTACCTATCATTCAGATGGTCTGGTATGATCGCACTGCCAGGTACAGTGAGTTCAAGTAGGGCAGAAAGTACTAGTTCTCATACCCAACTCCCAAAATAAACTACAGGCCAAGTGGTCAGGGCCTGGGACCGATAGTAAAAGGCTTAATACCACATATGTTGTAATTCAGGATCCTCTATAAAGTTGTCAACACTTGTTCCATATTAGCTTGCTTAAGTTGTATGTGGAACATTATGTACCCTCCTCAGGGAAACCAAGAAAACCGATCCCTTCCTGATTTGCTTGAAGAAACCCGTGGGCCAGTTTCTCTTGACCAGGTCAAACTAAACCATCATCTGGGAAGGGATGCCACTGAACAGGTCAGACATTGTGGAGTCTCGGGAAAACCAAACCAGTCTGCCCTTTATAATTAGGAGGGAGAGGTGTGACAATGCTAGCTATAATATTCCTGAATGTATGTTCATTTTATTTATTCATTATGTTTTGCATGTTTCAGTTGACTGGTAGAAAATAACAGTTACCGATGCTGTAGGTCTTTTTTTAAAGAGAGTCTGTTCTGCCTCTAATAAACCAGTTTTTCAATACACTGACAAGTGAGCTCTATCTCTTTTGTTTGGGGTATGCTGGGGTCTATTCTTTGGAAAGATCTCCAACTTGCTGTAATCCCAATTGCAAGGACAATTCAGTGAGTTCCAGCTGAGTTACGCTGTTGATTCTAAGTCACTGCAGTGAAAATATGCTACCTGTTATGAGTGAGATTGTAACAGAGACCAGCTTCCAGGTCAGTATTGTAACAGTGATAAAATAAGGAGATCTGATTTCCCTGCAAGCACAATGGGTTGTGCTTTTAAAAGGGACATAAAACACTAAATAAATGCCAGATAGAATGAAGCATTCAAAGAAAATAATTAGTCTGACAATAACATGTAGATGTATTTTTTAAAAGTTTTATTACCTGTTTAAATAATTGACAACATAAATGTAAAGTTTTAGTGTCTGTAAAACAATTGGAGCTGACATTTTGTAACTTAGGTTACTTTCTCTGCTGTGGCCAATTAGAGACAGTTATAAATAGGTCACTAGAGTGTGCAGCCAATGGCACACTCCATTTCTAACAGGAACTGAAAAGCTCACAATTTCAGAATTGAGTTACAGGAAAAGGGGACAAAATAAATAATGAAAGTATGTTGCAGAGTTTATTTTATATGTGATTTATCATTTTTTATTACATTCTCAAAAGTGGTTAATGTCCCTTTAAAGAACAAAAACTAGCAAAATATGAATCTCTGCTCTTGTAAAAAAAATCTGATAATCCTTACTACATGTAGGAATAATCTAGATTTTATTAAAAAACACATTGGTAAATATTTCCCCACATTGTCTTTCATACGTGTTTATTGTATAAGCTATTTCTTGCTACATATCTTAATTTTGCTTATTCTTTAAGCTTCCACAAACAGAACAGTTTTACTCATGTTTCGTGTATCTCTTCTGTAGATCCTAAAAATAAACTACTACTGTCTTTCCTTCTCCAGTACATTTACAGTTTTTAATTGTACCCATTCTACAATAAAAAGAGCTTATTCAGCCTCCTACTAATATGTGTCATTTTGTTATTGGTTTACCAGCCTTTTGATGTTTTGGTTTTCAGTCTTTGCCTTATATTTTTAAACATTTTCTCCCACTTTACATCAAACAAGAAAGGAAGTTTAGGGACTCTTTGAACAACATATGGTCATTAGCTGACAATTATTCAATGGAGGACAAGCAGGTGTGAATATCTAAGTGGAGTAATTATGCCCTTCAGTAACAAAGCCGTTTAAATAGAAATCAGTTCCCAAAAGGACAAAAGTGTTTGTCGGCAAACCACAAAACCCCTTACCCTAAGGGGAATGTTTACAGTTGAGCTAAACCCCAGAAAATTAAATACATATAAAGCAAGAAGGTATTAAAAAAAATACAAAAAACATTTTTTATCCCTATTGGGAAAATAAGTGGCTGTTCATTCTTGGATATTATTAAAGCAAGAGCTAGGGGTAGAATCCAGAGCACTGGGGTTGAAAACCACAGGTAAAATGTGATCATTAACAGTAAGGGTATAAAGCACAGCTTTACAGATTATTTTAGAATCTAGGTGCCAAAACTTTTACATTGAATACATGAGTATATGCATATACACAGTCAAACATATATCATACACACAGTTATTTATTTCCTTAGCTGGCAGTAACAGGGTAGATATTATATAGTAGGGCTGTGTAATTAATCGCATGATGCAATTAATAGCGATACAAAGTTATACAATATCTAAAATCACATGAGGCTGCAATTTATTTATCAAAACAAATACAAAAAAATAAAATTAACAAAAAGAAGCCCAAAACGGCTTCCTTTCCAATTTACTTTTATCATCAAATTTGCTTTGTTCTCTTGGTATTCTTTGTTGAAAGCTAAACCTAGGAAGGCTCATTTTCTAATTTCTAAGCCCTTGAAGGACACACCTCTTATTTTGCATTTTGACAGTTTTTCACAGCCAGAGGTTGTTAGTTAATGTGTGTCATATAGATAACATTGTGCTCACGCCCGAGGAGGCAGCACTGATTGGCTAAAATGCATGTCTGTCAAAAGAACTGAGAAAAGGGGCAGTCTGCAGAGGCTTAGATACAAGGTAATCACAGAGGTAAATAGTGAATTAATAGAACAGTGTTAGTTCGGCAAAAATGGGAAAAGGGATTATCTATCTTTTTAAACAATAACATTTTTGGTGTTGACTGTCCCTTTAACATGTCATGTGAGTCACACAAATGCTCCAGCCCAGCAGTAGCACTGATCACGCCTCCGGGGGGCGGACCAGGAAGCATCACGTCAATGTCACAGCACATTACGCTACCGCCACCATTTAACTTGCCTCGTGGTATGTTGCTTCAGTGCTAAGGTGTGCACAGACAAGGAAGATGGCGGACTGGTGGGGCTCTTTTATCTAGCCTATTCAGTCTGCAGTGTAAATTGCAAAGGGACACATTTTGTGTAATGCAAAAACAGAATTTATGCTTACCTGATAAATTACTTTCTCCAACGGTGTGTCCGGTCCACGGCGTCATCCTTACTTGTGGGATATTCTCTTCCCCAACAGGAAATGGCAAAGAGCCCAGCAAAGCTGGTCACATGATCCCCCCTAGGCTCCGCCTTCCCCAGTCATTCGACCGACGTAAAGGAGGAATATGCATAGGAGAAATCATATGATACCGTGGTGACTGTAGTTAGAGAAATTAATTCAACAGACCTGATCAAAAACCAGGGCGGGCCGTGGACCGGACACACCGTTGGAGAAAGTAATTTATCAGGTAAGCATAAATTCTGTTTTCTCCAACATAGGTGTGTCCGGTCCACGGCGTCATCCTTACTTGTGGGAACCAATACCAAAGCTTTAGGACACGGATGATGGGAGGGAACAAATCAGGTCGCCTAGATGGAAGGCACCACGGTTTGCAAAACCTTTCTCCCAAAAATAGCCTCAGAAGAAGCAAAAGTATCAAATTTGTAGAATTTGACAAAAAAGTGTGCAGTGAAGACCAAGTCGCTGCCTTACATATCTGATCAACAGAAGCCTCGTTCTTGAAGGCCCAAGTGGAAGCCACAGCCCTAGTGGAGTGAGCTGTGATTCTTTCAGGAGGCTGCCGTCCGGCAGTCTCATAAGCCAATCGGATAATGCTTTTAAGCCAGAAAGAGAGAGAGGTAGAAGTTGCTTTTTGACCTCTCCTTTTACCAGAATAAACAACAAACAAAGAAGATGTTTGTCTGAAATCCTTAGTAGCTGCTAAGTAAAATTTGAGAGCACGAACTACATCTAAGTTGTGCAACAAACGTTCCTTCTTTGAAACTGGATTAGGACACAAAGAAGGCACGACTATCTCCTGGTTAATATTTTTATTAGAAACAACTTTCGGAAGAAAACCAGGTTTAGTATATTTAAACACCAAAAAACTCTAAGCCATCTCCGTGGAGATGTTGCCTGTACAACGGCAAAGAGAATGACTGGGGAAGGCGGAGCCTAGGGGGGATCATGTGACCAGCTTTGCTGGGCTCTTTGCCATTTCCTGTTGGGGAAGAGAATATCCCACAAGTAAGGATGACGCCGTGGACCGGACACACCTATGTTGGAGAAATGTAGGTTTTAAAATATCTCAATATTTCATCAAAGAATCGTGATTTTTCCCCCATATTGCACAGCCCTATTATCATTACACATACAAAAAAAAAAAAAAAAGGATATAACCTAGAAAATCATTATTCATTGGACAAATTAACAAAGTTGAACTTTTTTGACCAATATTTGTACATTATCTTAACAAAACAAATGAACGAATACAACATATGTTCATTTATTAATTACTACAATTTCCCTGTCTATTAGACAGAAGAAATAAATAAACACAGTAACACACTACAATCCTGTGGTTTACAGCAACACTCGGGGTAAACACTTGTATGTCAGCATTACAAACAATAGGCCTAGGCCTAGGCCCATTACAAAACTGGTCTTTACACCATATATGGAACCATTTTAACCAGATTCTGCAACATGCAATGAGTCAACAAAACATCCTCTCCCTATACCATAAACCAGTCAGTGAGCGATAACTACAAGGAATTTCAAATATAAAACAGGTTTAAGGTACTTCTGATACTTACTGTGCTTGAGGATCTGTTCGCTTGGTGAGACATAACTCCTCAATTAATTCATCTTCATCCAGTATTTCTAGTATTGCTTCTTTGAAAACTTTAATATCAGTTTCTAATTCTGATAAACTATGGCAAAAAAATAAAATAATAATAATAATAATAAAAGCACCTTATGAACAGAGGAGACATTTTGGGGGCATTCTAGATGGTTGGCCATTTTAAATGTGCCTATATACAAAATAATAATGCTTTTATTAACTTATTTTGCATATCAAGTGTTTCATGGATGCTACTAACAAAGTTATAATTATTCCATTGAAATGTTTTGTCTTTGCTTTATAAACAATTAATTTCTAAGAATGCACACTAACTTTCTACTTAAAAGGGACACTCAATCAAAATTAAACGTTCATTATTCAGATAGAGCATGAAATTTTAAACAACTTTCCAATTTACTTCCATTAACAAAATGTGCACAGTCTTTTTATATTTAAACTTTTTGAGTCACCAGCTCCTACTGAGCATGTGCAAGAATAAGTGTGTATGCATTTGTGAATGGCTTATTGCTGTCACATGGTACGTGTATGCATTTGTGATTGGCTGATGGCTGTCACATGGTACAGGGGGAGTGGAAAATTAAAAGACATAACTTAAAATAGTGAGAAAAAAAATCTACTACTCATTTGAAGTTCAGACTAAGTGCTATTGCCTTGTCTTGTTATCTTGCATTGGTTGATTATGCAAATCTACAGTGTTGACTGGTCCTAAACTTTCACGATTCAAATAGGGCATTCCAATTTACCTTTATCACCAATTTTGCTTTGTTCTCTTGGTATTCTTAGCTGAAAGCTAAACCTAGGAGGTTCATATGCTAATTTCTTATACCTTGAAGGCCGCCTCTTATGTGCAAGCAATTTGACAGTTTTCACTACTAGAGGGCGTTAGTTCATGTGTGTCATATAGATAACATTGAGCTTGCGCACGTGAAGTTACCTAGAGGTAAGCATTGATTGGCTAAAATGCAAGTCTGTCAAAAGAACTTAAATAAGGGGGCAGTCTGCAGAGGCTTAGATACAAGTTAATCACATAGGTAAAACGTGTATTATTATAACTGTGTTGGTTCTGCAAAACTGGGGAATGGGTAATAAAGGGATTATCTATCTTTTTAAACAACAAAAATTCTGGTATTGACTGTCCCTTTAAAGTGTTAGACAGGTCAAATTTGAAATGTGCATGGGTAAACTTCAGTTTTAAATAGAAGCATTTTTTTTTTCAATATACTCTATTAAGAGAACGGTTTTACAGAGGCATATGCACATATCCTGCCTGCTGTGTACTAGCATTCAAAATGCCACACATTAGAGAGTCAGCAATGACTTGTATGACACAAATTAAGTCTTCAAAGACACAATACACACCACCACCAGCTCTCTGAGCAGACATGGTGCTGATTGCTAGTGCACGGGCCCTCATAGCATATATGTGTATGCTGCTGAAAAACTAATGACTTTTACTAGAAGTGTTTTTGCTAATGGAAGTATATTGCAAAATGCTTCTATTTAAAACTAAAATGCACCCTTGAAGTATATTACAAAAATGATTGTATTTAAAATTTAAACGCATTTTTGACCTATACCTTTAAAAGGGATATTAAAAAGGGACATTAAAAACTATATACTCTGCAATATACTTTCATTACTTATTTTGTCCCATTTTCCTGTAATTCCACTCTGAAATTGTAGGATTTTCAATTCCAGTTAGAAATGGAAGTTAAGAACACTCTAATGACCTATTTATAACGGTCACTGCCACAGCAGAGAAGGTAACCTAAGTTACAACATGGAAGCTCCCATGGCTTTATAGACAATAACACTTTACACTTATTTTGTTAATATTTAAACAGCTAATAAAACTTAAAAAAAAAATACATCTACAATGTTTCTATCTAATTTGTTTTGTTCTTTTGGTATCCCTTGTTAAAAAGCATACATAGGTAGGCTTATGTGCAGCTGATATGAGCTGATTGGGGGTTGCACTTATATGTCAGCTGTCATTGGCTCTCCTGATATGTTCAGCTAGCTCCCAGTAGTGCATTGCTATTACTCCAACAGAATACCAAGAGACTGAAACAAATTTGATAATAGAAGTAAATTGGAAAGTTGTTTAAAATTTTCTTTTACTTTAGACACACTTAAAGGGACACTGAACCCAATTTTTTTATTTCATGATTTAGATAGAGCATGCAATTTTAAGCAACTTTCTAATTTACTCCTATTATCAATTTTTCTTCATTCTCTTGCTATCTTTATTTGAAAAAGAAGGCATCTAAGCTATTTTTTTGGTTGAGACACTGGACAGCACTTGTTTATTGGTCGGTTAAATTAATCCACCAATCAGCAAGAACAACCCAGGTTGTTCACCAAAAATGGGCCAGCATCTAAACTTACATTCTTGCTTTTCAAATAAAGATACCAAGAGAATGAAGAAAATTTGATAATAGGAGTAAATTAGAAAGTTGGTTAAAATTGCATGCTTTATCTGAATCACGAAAGAAAAAAATTGGGTTCAGTGTCCCTTTAAGGGACAATTAGGCCATTTTTTGTTTACTAGATCTTAAAAGGGATAAAAAAACAAAAGTGTTCTTTCATGATTCAGATAGAACAACTTTCTAATTTACTCCTATTATTAAAAGGTCTTCGATTTCTTGTTATCCTTGGTTGAAAAGCAGGGAGTGTGCACGTGTATGCAGCACTATATTGCAGTAGTTTTGCAACAATGTTATACATTAGCAAGAGCACTAGATGCCGGCACTATTTCCTGTCATGTAGGGCTTCAGGCATGTGCACGTTACCTACCTCCGTTCAACAAAGAACATGAGAACAAAGCAAATTTGATCATAAAAGTAAATTGGAAACCTTTTTAAAATTGTATTCTCTATCTGAATAATGGAAGAAAAATGTTGTGTTTCATGTCCCTTTACATAGGGCATTGTTAAACACAGTTTGTTTATTGATGTTTTCTTAAAGGGACACTGAACTCAAATTTTTTCTTTTGTGATTCATATAGAGCAGTGCTTTCCAAACTGTGTGTCGGGACACACTAGTGTGTCGGCAGCAGTGTGTAGGTGTGTCCCTGTTTCAGCACAAATTTTTTTAAATTTAATTATTATTTGTTTTTGGGGGGGTTTCTGACTTTCTGCCTGCTTGCTACCGATATCACATGGTTGACACCTGATTGATACCTAGGGGGTCACAGATCATCTTATCCTATTGCCGCAGCTCAGTGGGAACTGAAACTATTCCAATTGGTGGCTTTGGCGGCACATTGGCTCCTGACTGCACGTGTAGTCTCCTTAATTGGCTCGTGACTGCACGTGTAGTTAGTGAGTGCGACAGCAGTGTGTTTGCAGCGCGGGCAGTAGTCAATCAGACTCATCGAGGGCGGCAGCTTAAACGCTGAGCTGAAGTCAGAAGTCAGTGGGGTTTTTTTTGCAGCTAACTCCCAGTAGTGCATTGCTACTCCTGCTCTTGATATATGGATAGGAAATGGAAGCTTAAAAATGCTTGAGGATGAAATGAGAGTGTCTTTATCTAATATTCCACCAAATATTCAGAAACTGTGTTCATCCCATCAACCTCATACATCCCATTAAAATAATAAGTAGGTATTGGTGTAGTTATTTTTTAATTCTTGCACATACATACTGTTACTTGTAAATACATGTCGTTATTATATAATTTATGTATGTGTCTGTATCTCTTAAGACAAGTTAGTTTAACCTCCTGTTTGCTAGTACAACTGATTTACTGTGTCACGAAATTATATAGGGCTAAAAAGTGTGTCACCAAGATGAAAAGTTTGGAAAGCTCTGATATAGAGCATGCAATTTTAAGCAACTTTCTAATTTACTCCCATTATCAATTTTTCTTCGTTCTCTTGCTATCTTTATTTGAAAAAGAAGGCATCTAAGCTAAGGAGCCAGCCAATTGTTGGTTCAGATCCTGGACAGCACTTGTTTATTGGTGCTGTCCAATCAGCAAGGACAACCCAGGTTGTTCACCAAAAATGGGCCGGCATCTAAAAGTACATTCTTGCTTTTCAAATAAAGATACCAAGAGAATGAAGAAAAATTGCTAGTAGGATTAAATTAGAAAGTTGCTTAAAATTGCATGCTCTATCTGAATCACGAAAGAAAAAATGTGGGTTCAGTCTCCCTTTAAGGATTCTTTAATATGGCCCTTTCAGTCAGGTTTCATATAAAACTAAATTAAAATAGCTTGATTGATATAATTCTACAATTTGGCATTACATTATACTCATTTATCTATAAAATGTAAAACTTAATATTCTCAAGTATATGTTTATCTAGAATTTATTATGTCTTACATTAAAAACAAGAAAGGCTATACTGTCGAGATCATGGATTATCTTACATTGTAAATTATTCTTCACAAAATGAACTCTTAAGGTTTTGCACTTTGTATTCGGTTTGTGGAATGAAGGTAAAAGGTACCATAAAGAAAGTATAATAGTTTATTACAATCAAACTCTAACACTCATTATTATTGAAGTTTCATCTACAAGAGAGACTTGCCTTTTTCCATTTTGCAGTAAAATGTGCAATTTGCTTCTATCTATTGATAGAAGTTTTGGGTCCACCAAAGCTTCCAAGGTTTCCAGGATATATGGCTGTAAAAACTGAAGTCTCCCCTGAAGAGTGCTGATCTAGATGACAATATTACCCTTTATAAGTATAAATATAGTGATTTTTAAAGACTGCAGGACAATGATGAAAATATAAATACAGAATTTCATTTTAGGAGCACTATGGAATTTAATTTTCAGGATTGCTCCTTTTACAAAGTTCTCGTGCAGGATGCAAGTCACTGATAGGGCTATAATGTGCAATGAATGCAGGGGCAAAAGCATGTTTATTATGTATACATTTCTATAACAGTATGGCTTTCTGCACAGATGCTTAAGCATACTAAAGATTACATTTCTCTATCACTACATTTTTATAAACTAAAACATATAGGGACTTGTATAAATTAGGTTGAAGACAAAAAACCTAAAAAAAAAAAAAGGATTAGAATGTCCCTTTAATTCATAACATTTTATTGCAGAGGAGCTAAAGCAGGAATTATTTGCTCTATGTGCAATGCTATGGTACCTTTTAAATTATGGCAGCTAAAAAGGTAAAAATGAAAGATCCTCACTTGAGTAATTTTAACCGAAAAATATGAATTGTTACATTTGGGAACTTTAAAATCGTAATCACTTCCTCAAGACAATCAGATTATAGAAGGAAAGAAAAAAAAAAAACTAATTGAAACAAATGTAGTTACTAAAACAAAATCATTACAGACATTATTAGACAAGTGCACAGGCACTCACCCGGTGTTGTAGGATTGCTTCCAAAGCTCTAAACTCAAAAGGTAAGGAATATGTCACTAACTGCCCTTCTCCTGCTAGCTGAGGTGCTAGTTCTCTGAATAGCCAGTGCTCCAGGTTTAAGTTCCGATAATCCAATATCAGAAGATATTCTGAGGTTATAACAGCTTTTAAGGACTGGCGGAAGGAAGAAAAATACAATAGTTACAGGCATCTTCAGTTTTTACAGTGATAGGAATACATTTTTTGTAACATACTAAACTGTTTTTTTAATGGCAAGGCTTGACAAATGCTGTCCAAAATTTAGAAGCCAACCCTTTTAGTAAATGTGTGTGTGTAAATATATATATATATATATATATATATATATATATAACAAACAAGTAGAATCCTGCAAGGTTAAAAATAGAGTATTACTTCTATAAATGCCAATAGCTGCTGCTACACCTGAATGCAAAGGGAGACTCTCTATTTCCCCCCTTCTAAAAATAAAGATAGAAAAGAAATGGATGGTTAGCGCTGCAAAGCATAAAAAATAAAACCATATATGGATAAACAGAATTAATATATCAATCACAGAATATAAAAGTGATAAAAAAAAATACCATTAAAACCAAAATAAAAATAAAAAAAGTCCATAAACACATATGTAGAGTATTGAGCCAGGAGCAATGTTGTAAATATTCCAAATGATCCCAGGAAATCTTCAAATACAGTTCCCCCAAGGATGTAAACTTACTTGAAGAACCCTCAATCCATATGAGGTAAGTAATGACGTAATCACCATCCAATCCCACTGACTTAGCAAGCCACTGCTTTCAGATGCGAGTCTTCTATAGCTCCTGAAGTATCCGTAATTAGAAACTTTCAGACCTCCTCTCCTCCAGTATTAATAAAGCAAGGAAAAAGAAGGAACACTGATAGTGTAATACCGTTTTATTTAGGCTTAAAAACACAAACAGTGAAATGCTACTCACAAAGATAACCTCAATAAATGAGGTAAATATTCAGCAAAAAAACAAAGAACTGTGGCATACAATCAAGTCAGCTGAGATTCAGTAAAATTTGGCAGTCAGTAAGATCCTTACGCGTTTCAAAGGCATAGGTGACTTTCGTCTGCCTTCTTCATCAGAGGTATAGCTCTGAAACGCGTAAGGATCTTACTGACTGCCAAATTTTACTGAATCTCAGCTGACTTGATTGTATGCCACAGTTCTTTGTTTTTTTGCTGAATATTTACCTCATTTATTGAGGTTATCTTTGTGAGTAGCATTTCACTGTTTGTGTTTTTAAGCCTAAAAAAAACGGTATTACACTATCAGTGTTCCTTCTTTTTCCTTGCTTTATATGAGCACCTGTGAAGCTTTATTAATACTGGAGGAGAGGAGGTCTGAAAGTTTCTAATTACGGATACTTCAGGAGCTATAGAAGACTCGCATCTCAAAGCAGTGGCTTGCTAAGTCAGTGGGATTGGATGGTGATTAAGTCATTACTTACCTCATATGGATTGAGGGTTCTTCAAGTAAGTTTACATCCTTGGGGGAACTGTATTTGAAGATTTCCTGGGATCATTTGGAATATTTACTACATTGCTCCTGGCTCAATACTCTACCTATGTGTTTATGGACTTTTTTATTTTTATTTTAATGGTATTTTTTTATCACTTTTATATTCTGTGATTGATATATTAATTCTGTTTATCCATATATGGTTTTATTTTTTATGCTTTGCAGCGCTAACCATCCATTTCTTATATATATATATATATCTATCTATATCTCCTCGGGTATCTGCACTCTCAATTCCAATCAGTCAGCGACCAGGATGCAAACTCAAAAGTATTAGTAGAAACGAAATTGTGGACTGCACGGGCTTGTACAGTGGGTCAGAGCTCAAGGCAAGATCTGGATGTTGTTCTCACCCACCAGCTGGCATCAGGATGGCAATTACAGAGCACAATGTCCTTATCAATATTCACTACCCAGTGACCCATGGTATAAACAAATAATCCATAATGAAAAAGGTTGTTGCATGAAATCTTAAAATTATGGTAAACTCTCCCCTTTATAAAAACAGATCCGGAATGTTAGTGATATTTTGGATGGAGTTTAATTCATCAGTTGTAATGAAGATGCGCTATAATATAGATATAAAATTCAAATTCCCCACGCTCCGCCATCCACTTTAGAAGTCAGTTTTTCTGTGAGCCAACGGTTTGAATTGTTCGCCAATCAGCGCCCTAGCTACAACAAAAGTGCCATATGGGGAGAGCACAGATCAGACAACAATTCAAACAGCTCACAGAAAAATGTAATTTGAAGTGGGCAGCAGAGCGCAGGGTATTTGAATTTCAGCTCTACATGAAAACGGTATAGCGCATCTTCATTAAACCTGATTAAATAAACTCCATCTAAAATATCACTAACATTCCGGACCTGTTTTTATAAAGGGTAGAATTTACCATCACTTTAGGATGTTATTTTTCCTTTTATAAAAGGGGACGTACAGTATGTGTTTAAAAAACATTAACATCACTGAGAAGTCTCTACTCATATTATTAATCTGTATTCATCTCTCTATAGAAAAAGTTAAGTTTGTACTTGCCAATGTTTTTACACTGCTTGGTTTTCAGTATTTTTAAACACTGTTACAGAAGTACAACATATGATTACAAATGCACAGATCTAGAACTGGTATTTACATCATATAAGGAACTATTTTAACCCGATTCTGCAACGACTCAACAAAAAATCCTCCCCATAATATAAACCAGCCAGTGAGAAATAACTACATGGAATTCCAAACATAAAGCAGGTTTTAAAGTATTCTGATACAGTGACTGAGGAACCATTTGCTTGGTGAAATATAACTACTCAATTCGCTAATGAATAAGAGCATGGAGATTTTACACTAAACGTATCCCTTTAATAATTATCTTCAGAATAGTTCAGGTATGAGCTTCCATTAACATAATAATAGAATTAAGCATACTAGAGGATTAAATTACTTCATTATATAAATAAGGTCTACAAAACTATTGAAAGACCTTGCATCTTAAAGATCTATTGGAAACGTTATTACAAAGATGGACATTTTTACCATTTAGTGCATGTTGTACTGTTAATCGTAGTCTCACATCATAAATAAAGTTCAATTTGCTTGTAAAACTAAATACCTCAAGTCTTAAAATGATTTTCTTGTTTCTAGAATTGATGCTTATAAGGTGCTGAAATCTCAAATCACGAGCTTGAAGACCCAACTCCTGATACAACTCTGTCTTTTTTCTTTCTACAAAAAAAACAACAATAACTAAAAACAAAAACACAAACAATGAATATGGCAAAGATAGCTTCTCAGTAATGACATTAACAATAAAAATCACACTTTGTTTAAAGGGACACTGAGCCCAATTTTTTTCTTTTGTGATTCAGATAAAGCATGACATTTTAAGCAACTTTCTAATTTACTCCTATTATCAAATTGTCTTCATTCTCTTGGTATCTTTATTTGAAATGCAAGAATGTAAGTTTAGATGCCGGCCCATTTTTGGTGAACCTGGGTTGTCCTTGCTGATTGGTGGATAAATTCATCCACCAATAAAAAATTGCTGTCCAGAATACTGAATAGACCAAAAAGGTTCAGTGTCCCTTTAAGCTTAAAGTGAATGTAAATTTTGATGCTAAAGTGCCCGGTTTTTAAAAAGTTTGATTAAAAACAGGGGCACTTTAATTCATAAAAATTTACATTTCACTCCTGTTGAGAAAAAAAAACGTACCTTTTAATCTTCACAGCAGCTCCAGCTTCCTCCGGTTGTCGCAAGCCATTTCTGATGTCAGAAATGATGGATAGGTAATCCTCCAATCACGGCTTCCCCCCGGGGGAATCAGTGTCTGATTCAAAGCCGTGATTGGAGGAAGCCAGATTCCTCATTTTAGACCCAGGAAGAGGCTTTGCAACGGTTGGAGGAAGCTGGAGCTGCTGTCAAGAGTAAAAGGTAAGTTTTTTTTTCACAACAGGAGTGAAATGTAAATTTTGATGAATGCCCCTGTTTTTAATCGAATTTTTAAAAACCGGGCACTTTAGCATCAAAATTTACATTCACTTTAATATCATAGACAAACTTTTTGTTCTTGGATTGAATGGAAAACACCAAAAGCCTTTAACATTCAAGACTTTGTGTACCCTACTGCAAACATTTAGGGGTAATATGCAGGAAAACAAAATAAAAAATACCTGTTCTGGCACTTACCAAAAGACATTATGTTTCCAGCTCCATCAAATTTTATCTGCAATGAGAAAACACCTCTAACTTTAGGAATAAAAATAGAACAGAATATTAAAGTATTGTTGGAAAAAAAAGTAATGCAAAGGAAAACAAAATGGTTAAAACTTTATTATAAAAAAAAATTACACATCATAGGACCTAACAAACAAGAGTTAGAATTATACTGAAAAACATAACAGCAATTGAATAACAATAAGTCTGTATATAACCCACAAAAATGTGCTTTACATAGCATTACACCTGAAAGATTTATTGATTCAAGCGTGTATTTCATTCACATAAATTACTGGTTGAAAGAGTAATATTTTGGCCTTATAACTACCAAATATGTTTAAACACAAATAAACTGCACAAACGGCAGTGAAGTCCATTCTAAATTATATCAATGTATCTTATAAGTTGGAAGGACGACTGGTAGAAGTCACAAACACAATTCATTGCCAAGACAAGCATTCTAACATCCATATGGCATTTTACACACTAAAGGGACACTGAACCCACATTTTTTCTTTCATGATTCGGATAGAGCATGACATTTTAAGCATGAAATTTTAAGCAACTTTGTAATTTACTCCTATTATCAATTTTTCTTCGTTCTCTTGCTATCTTTATTTTAAAAGCAGGAATGTAAATCTTAGCAGCGAGCCCATTTTAGGTTCAGCACCATGGATAGCGCTTGCTTATTGGAGGCTGATATTTACCCACCAATGGGCCTGCTCCTATGCATCACATTCCTGCTTTTAAAATAAAGATAGCAAGAGAACAAAGAAAAATTGATAATAGGAGTAAATTAGAAAATTGCTTAAAATGGCATGCTCTATCTGAATAATGAAAAAGAAAATTGGGTTTAGTGTCCCTTAAACCTCATTTTTCCCCCTGTATACCCATCAGTGCACTTACCACAGAAAATACTGGAGAAACACTGGCTAATGTGGCTTGAGATGCATCAGTGGTCAAAAAACGATATAATTTGCCTAAAAGAGGAACACCAACAATGTGATTATTTCAGTTCTCTATGTCTTTGCCTCCTGTTTTCTAAATATACTTCTTAGCTCACAGTATTAGTGCTGTTTAAATAAAGGTATATTTATGTATTATTTTATACACACATTTTTAATCTCTCCCTCAGCACTGGTATATTTCCTCATCCCTTAAACATGAACTAATTACACTTATCCTCAAAAAATCTTCTCTTGATCCATCATACCCATCCAACTACCGCCCTATTTCCCTACTCCCCCTCACCTCAAAACTTCTGGAAAGGCTCCTCACATTTAACTCACCCCTTGATCCTTTGCAATCTGGATTTCGCCCACAACACTCCAAAGAAACTACAATCATTAAGGTTACTGACCACCTAATTACAGCAAAATCATACGTACATTTTTCTTTGTTAATCCTTCTTGATCTGTCTGCAGCCTTTGACAAGGTTGACCACACTCTCTTGCTCCAAACCCTCCAATCTTTTGGCATCTGTGACACAGCTCACTTGTGACTCTCCTCTTACCTTTCTAACTGGACCTTTAGTGTTACCTTCTCTGGCACATCCTCTGACCCTTTACCACTTTCTGTTGGGGTACCACAAGGCTCTGTCCTTGGTCCCCTTTTCTCTTCTCAATTTATACATTGTTCCTTAATACAGTCCCATTTGTATGCCGACGATACCCAAATCTACATCTCTGCACCGGACCTATCTTCTTCCTTACTAAAGGGCTAGGAAAGTCAAAATTAAACTTGCATGATTCAGATAGAACAAGTGATTTTAAGACACTTAAATTCACTTCTATTTTCAAATGTGCTTCGTTCCCTTAGTATCCCTTGTTAAAAAATGCCTGCACACATTTGTCTCTTGTGATTGGCTAAATAGATATGTTCAGCTTCCTGTCAGTAGTGCAATGCTGTCCCTTCAGCAATGGATAACAAGAGAATTAAGAAAATTTGATAAAAGAATTAAATTGGAAAGTTGTTTAAAATTGTATGTTCTATCTGAATCAAAAAAGAAAAATTTGGGGTTTACTATACCTTAACTTGTGTCACTAACTGTCTTTCTAATATTTCATTAGATGTTCTCTCACTACCTTAAGCTAAATCTCTCCAAAACTAACCTCATTATTTTCCCCCCTTCTTACAAAATACCTACCCCCCAAATTTCTCTAGCTGTTGATAATACAATCATTACGCCAACCACACATGCCCTATGTCTTGGGGTCACACTTGACTAAGATCTCTCTTTCACTCCCCACATCCAGTCTTTGGCCAATTCTTACCACCTTCACAATATCTCCAAAATGTGCCACTCCCTCACACAAGACACAACTAAGACTTGAATCCACTCTCTGATCATTTCCTGTCTTGACTATTGCAACTCCATCCTCTCCGGCCTCGCTAGCTGCCGTCTATCTCCCTAACAATCCATAATAAATGCCTCTGCCAGGCTGATCTTCCTTACACATCGCTCCTCATCTGCTGCACCACTCTGCCAGTCCCTTCACTTACTTCCTCTAACCTCCAGAATAAAACATAAAATCCTGACTTTTAAAGCTCTCAATAACACTGCTCCACCCTATATCTCCAACCTAGTCTCCAGATACTCTCCCTCCTGTCCCCTTAGCTCTGCTCATGACCTCCTTCTCTCCTCCTCTCTTGTTAACTCCTCACATTCCCGTCTACAAGACTTCTCCAGACTGGCCCCTATTTTGTGGAACTCTCTGCCTCGCTCTACACGACTCTCCTCTAGTTTTCAAACTTAAGCACTCCTTAAAGGGACACTGAACCCACATTTTTTCTTTTGCGATTCAGATAGAACATGGAATATTAAGCAACTTTCTAATTTACTCCTATTATCAAATTTTCTTCATTCTCTTGATATCTTTATTTGAAATGCAACAATGTAAGTTTAGATGCCGGCCCATTTTTGGTGAACAACCTGGGTTGTTCTTGCTGATTGGTGGATAAATTCATCCACCAATAAAAAAGAGCTGTCCCGAGTCCTAAACAAAAAAAAAACGTAGATGTCTTATTTTTCAAATAAAAATAGCAAGAGAACGAAGAAAAAATAATAGGAGTAAATTAGAAAGTTGCTTAAAGTGAAGGTAAACTTTGATGAATGAAATCCCGTTTTTTAAAAATACTATTAAAAATGGTGGCACTTTCTTTCAAAGTTTACAAAGCAGCCGTTTTGATTAAAAACTTACCTCTCTTCTTTGCACAGCCAGAGCAGCTTCCCCCACCCGGAGATCCTCTCTTCACACATAATCAATGACTAATCCAGCTTCCTTCAATCACGGCTTTCCCCCCCAGGGTAGTCATTGCCTGAGGCTTGCCGTGATTGGAGGAAGCTGGATTAGTCATTGATGACGTGTGAAGAGAGGATCTCCGGGTGCGGGAAGCCGCTCTGGCTGTGAAAAAAACAAAGGTAAGTTTTTAATCAAAACAGCTGCCTTCTAAACTTTGATAAATGAAAGTGCCCCTGTTTTTAATAGCATTTAAAAAAAATGGGCTTTCATTCATCAAAGTTTACCTTCACTTTAAAATTGCATGCTCTATCTGAATCATAAAAGAAAAAATGTGGGTTCAGTGTCCCTTTAAAGACTCTACTGTAATATACACTAACATTTACCTATTTTAGCTCCTCTCCTCTTTTAGCTATCCCCTTGAACCCCTTTAGCATGTAAGCCTAAGAGCTCTAGTTGCTTTGTAGATCACTTTCATGAGATGATTTACAACTGTGAAACTCTTGGCAGGGCCCTCTATCTCCTTGTCTCCCATAATTTTCAATTTGCATATTTGACCCACTTCTTTAGCGCTGCAGAACCTGTTGGCACTCTACAATACAATAACAACAACAAAAGGTATCCACTAATAAGGGACTTGAGGGAATCAAAGGCATATAAAAAAATAAATCAAGCGTCAATTGTGAATTTCAAAAGCACAACAAAATTGTCCCCAAGGGAAATGAAATAAAGGGATGAGATCCATTATATTTTAATGCATACTAGTATAAATTAGCCTTGTGATACTGGGTATTACTTTAGCAAAGCTTTTATTACTGCCCCTTGTGGTAATGAATAAAACTAGGAATCTTTAACTGTTCCTAGAAACATTTTTCTTACTTATAAAATTGGCAGAGGTACTCAAGTTATTCAGGTAACTCACATTTCTGGTTGTCAGCCAAATTAAAAAACAAACTCACATATTTTGCAAATTAGAAAAGATTAACAACTTTCAAAACAAATTAATTATATTTTAGTTATATAACAATTGATATATTCATATTAATTCCACAAAACGTCCTACAATAATAACTCAATCGCAATGTGTTTATTAGTAGAGCCGAATGACAGCTCAGAATTGCCATTAGCGCATTATGTCCCAAATTCACGTAACTCACTGCAGCCATAAAGCCTTTCGATTCCACACACAGCGGGCCGGTGAAACCTAGACCCCCGCTTCTCTTTAACCACTGAATCGAAAAGGGTGTACCAGCTGCAGCCTCGGACCCCGACACTGTTTTGAAGAACAGACCACAAACGTTTGCCGGCTCTCAGCCTGCAAACTACATAGGACAACTCCATGGAAGGACAGCGTGACAGTGATCGCAAAACGAGTGAGCGTATGCTTCCTGTCCCTCCCGAGCATCCGTAGTAGTGACTATAATTCACGTGGGTGTGTACGGAAGGCAGCTTCTTCTAGTGCAGATTGGAGTTGTATAGTTGTGGTCTTTACTAAACTTTATTGAGGGAGACAAAGCCGCAAATATATATATATAATCTATATCTCAGCCGAATCGCCAAATATAAGTTTTGTTATATAATTAAAGGGAAATGAAACAAAAAATATTTGCTTTCATGATTCAGATACAGCAAAATTTTTAACAACTTCCAAATTTATGTCTGTTATCTAATTTGCTATTTTCTCATGGTATCTTTTTTGAAAAGTATACCTAGGTAGCCTAGTGCAGCAAAGCACTACTGGGAGCTAGCTGTTGATTAGTGGTCGCACATATATATCTCCATTGGCTTACCTGATGTATTCAGGAAGCTAGTGAATTTGATGCTCATTCAACAAAGGATAACCAAAAAATAAATTTGGTAATAGGAGTAAATCATTAAATACATTTTTGAGTTTTATATCCATTTTAAAATAGTGATTTAGTTAATACTGATGCACAATGGGGGAAAACAGGACAATGTCCAGGGTACAGTTTGCCATTCACCTCCAATAGGTTGCTTGCAAGCACAAATAGAAAAAGAGAGGAGCTCTTAAAGGGACACTGAATCCAAATGTTTTCTTTCGTGATTCCGATAGAGCATGCAATTTTAAGTAACTTTCTAATTTACTCCTATTATCATTTTTTCTTCCTTCTCTTGCTATCTTTATTTGAAAAAGAGGGCATCTAAGCTAATGAGCCATCCAATTTTTGGTTCAGACCCTGGACAGCACTTGTTTATTGGTGGGTGAATTTATCCACCAATCAGCAAGAACAACCCAGGTTGTTCACCAAAAATGGGCCTGCATCTAAACTTACATTCTTGCTTTTCAAATAAAGATACCAAGAGAATGAAGAAAATTTGAAAATAGGAGTAATTTAGAAAGTTGCTTAAAATTGCATGCTCTATCTGAATCATGAAAGAAAAAAATTGGGTTCAGTGTCCCTTTAAGCATTTTACATTGATTTATTGTCAATTTAATTCAGGTGACATTTGCTCAAAATTCACAATACACTTGACACAAAACCCACTTTTTTCATGATTTAGAAAGAACATGCAATTTTAAAAAAAACTTTTCAATTTACTTCTATTATCTAATTTACTTAATACTCTAGATATCCTTTGTTGAAAAGCAAATCCAAATAGCCTTAGTAGCTGCTGATTGGTGGCTACACATAGATGCCTTGTGTGATTTGTTCACCCATGTGCATTGCTATTTTTTTTTTAACAAAGAATACCTAAATAATTAAGCAAATTAGATAATATAAGTAAATTGGAATGTTGTTTAAAATTTTATTCTCTATATGAGTCATGATAGAAAATTTTTGGGTTTCATGTCCCTTTAAGTAACTGACAGAAATATAATATCTATTAAACTAGAAGCAAATACAAGTTTAACTATAGTGGAACCATTTCAGTTTTATTTGTATTTGCTGCAAACTGAATTTCTGTCAATTCCAACTGCTCCCATGTTAACATAACTTTCCCTATTAGATTTGCTATGCCAGAGAGACTATTTAGCTTCTATGGGAGGCAGCTCTCATGTGTCTGGGACTTCCAGGTCCTGACATATTTTTTAGTGAATTGAGTTCTGTGAAATATGCAGTACAATATCAGTTCATGCTGGAGAGATTTTGAGAATCGGCTGTTAGGACCTGATTCTCTAAAGCTCTCTGGTGAGATCATCTAAGACGTCTCATAGGATTTTAGAAAGGCAATTTTGTGCTTGATAGCTGTTTATTTCACTATGCAGGCTTCCGCATAGAATGCTCTATACTGGAGATCATTTGATAATAGGGCCCTAACTGAAATATTCTAATCTTATTTATATTTTTTTGCCAACTAATGTTGCCTCATTTTAAAAAAAATTAATGTATAGTGCCAGTACATTGTTGCCAAGTGGCTACAATTACTCAGGTCCAGCATTTTATTGTATGAAAATCAATCACACAAACACTAAGGCTACATGTGCTGTATTCTGTAATTTATAACTGGTAAAACACTATTAATTGGACAGAAAACACCTTGACATTGTAATATAAAATGTTAAATTATGCATAGCATTTTTAACATTGCCCTATTATTTCATTGTTTATTTTGCCCACTTTTCCTGAAATTTAAAGGGACATAAAAAATGGTAGAAAGAATGATGCATTCAAAGAAAAGATTAGTCTGAGAATAACATGTAGATGTATTTTTTAAAGTTTCATTGGATGTTTAAATATTGACAAAATAAGTGCAACATTTTAGTGTCTATAAAACAATGGGAACTGTCATGTTGTAACTTAGGTTACCTTATTTGCTGTTGCCAATTAGAGACAGTTATAAATAGGTTACTAGAGTATGCAGCCAATGGCTGTGTGGAATATAACAGTGTTCTGCACTTCCATTTCTATCTGGAACTGAAAAGCTCACAATTTCAGAATAGAATTATAGGAAAAGGGGACAAAATAAATAATAAAAGTATATTACAGATTTGTTTTTATATATAGTATATTTAGTTTATCATTTTATTTTACCATTTCAAAATGTTTAATGTCCTTTTCACAATAAAAATTGTGGGCTTTCCATTCCTTTTAGTAGAGCAGGCTCAATACTTGACACTGCTATATTTTTGGGTCATGTTCCTTTGACTATGTGTTTCACCCTGGTGCAGGGGTTAAGCACACAGTTATATGCAAGCACTAGTGCAATTATTTAATGCTCTAACACATTAGAGCATTTTCTTTAGACACTTTTATGGCTCTTAAACGCCAAAAACCTCCAAAATGTCCTCTTTGGTCAACCTCCAACTATCCACTCCCATTATTTATATGTCTTGCTAATGCCTCCAAGATTTCCCCTGCAATGCTCCTACTTAATTGAAATCTCAACACCACTCCATCATACTGTCCCACCTTACATACCTCAAATGTTCTTTGAAAACCCACTTATTTTGAAAGGCTTACCATATCTTCTCTGATAGTTCCTCTTAAATAACAGACAAAATAAATCTTGAATTACCTTGTCGAACTACTTCAGCTACAGTCCATATGATAAGCTACTTCACATCTTCTGTTTCCCCACCCTACATCCTCTAGATTGTAAACTTGTGTGTATACAGGGAGTGCAGAATTATTAGGCAAATGAGTATTTTGACCACATCATCCTCTTTATGAATGTTGTCTTACTCCAAGCTGTATAGGCTCGAAAGCCTACTACCAATTAAGCATATTAGGTGATGTGCATCTCTGTAATGAGAAGGGGTGTGGTCTAATGACATCAACACCCTATATCAGGTGTGCATAATTATTAGGCAACTTCCTTTCCTTTGGCAAAATGGGTCAAAAGAAGGACTTGACAGGCTCAGAAAAGTCAAAAATAGTGAGATATCTTGCAGAGGGATGCAGCACTCTTAAAATTGCAACGCTTCTGAAGCGTGACCATCGAACAATCAAGCGTTTCATTCAAAATAGTCAACAGGGTCGCAAGAAGCGTGTGGAAAAACCAAGGCGCAAAATAACTGCCCATGAACTGAGAAAAGTCAAGCGTGCAGCTGCCAAGATGCCACTTGCCACCAGTTTGGCCATATTTCAGAGCTGCAACATCACTGGAGTGCCCAAAAGCACAAGGTGTGCAATACTCAGAGACATGGCCAAGGTAAAAAAGGCTGAAAGACGACCACCACTGAACAAGACACACAAGCTGAAACGTCAAGACTGGGCCAAGAAATATCTCAAGACTGATTTTTCTAAGGTTTTATGGACTGATGAAATGAGAGTGAGTCTTGATGGGCCAGGTGGATGGGCCCGTGGCTGGATTGGTAAAGGGCAGAGAGCTCCAGTCCGACTCAGAAGCCAGCAAGGTGGAGGTGGAGTACTGGTTTGGGCTGGTATCATCAAAGATGAGCTTGTGGGGCCTTTTCGGGTTGAGGATGGAGTCAAGCTCAACTCCCAGTCCTACTGCCAGTTTCTGGAAGACACCTTCTTCAAGCAATGGTACAGGAAGAAGTCTGCATCCTTCAAGAAAAACATGATTTTCATGCAGGACAATGCTCCATCACACGCGTCCAAGTACTCCACAACGTGGCTGGCAAGAAAGGGTATAAAAGAAGAAAATCTAATGACATGGCCTCCTTGTTCACCTGATCTGAACCCCATTGAGAACCTGTGGTCCATCATCAAATGTGAGATTTACAAGGAGGGAAAACAGTACACCTCTCTGAACAGTGTCTGGGAGGCTGTGGTTGCTGCTGCACGCAATGTTGATGGTGAACAGATCAAAACACTGACAGAATCCATGGATGGCAGGCTTTTGAGTGTCCTTGCAAAGAAAGGTGGCTATATTGGTCACTGATTTGTTTTTGTTTTGTTTTTGAATGTCAGAAATGTATATTTGTGAATGTTGAGATGTTATATTGGTTTCACTGGTAAAAATAAATAATTGAAATGGGTATATATTTGTTTTTTGTTAAGTTGCCTAATAATTATGCACAGTAATAGTCACCTGCACACACAGATATCCCCCTAAAATAGCTAAAACTAAAAACAAACTAAAAACTACTTCCAAAAATATTCAGCTTTGATATTAATGAGTTTTTTGGGTTCATTGAGAACATGGTTGTTGTTCAATAATAAAATTAATCCTCAAAAATACAACTTGCCTAATAATTCTGCACTCCCTGTATATTTGTATACCTGTATTTCTTTGTTTACCATTAATCAGTTTAATTATTTACCACTACTCATATTGCCTGTGCTATAGAATTTGACACTGCTTTACAAATAAATAATAATAATAAAAACCACCTGTTAATCCCACCCTCATTCATCCAAGCCTGTTAATTCATTATATTTTCTGTCAGAAAGTGGTCTTGTATGAAAATGACTACCTACCCTGCATGGGTCTTGGTATCAACACTTCTCAGTTTTAGACACATTATTATTAGGTCAAGGATACATTGCGCAATTTATTTTCTTTTATGTGTTTAAGAACCACAAATCATTTCAGTCATGTGTATTTTGCACCATATTTTTTATATTTGTAATAACTTTTGTACGGTTATATATTACTTTATACTATGTGGGGTCTTTGATTGCAGGTGACCTAGCAGATAATATTTATTTATTAATAATTTCCATCTATATTTATATAAACACAGAAGTGATTAAAAAGGAGAGATGTTTTTCTGACAATGCTGATATCTGTTTTATAGTTGATAGGACTTCTTGAATTTGCATAAGTATATAGATTTATATCTAAACTGTTTAAAGGATACATACTATGCACTGCTAATAATAAAGGACTATGGGGACCTACATTGTATTCAAATTGTAAAGCATTTGTGTTGACTCATTTTTTAACCATCTTGGCCCACTGTTGTTACCAACATAACATCTACGAAATACAACCTGACAGTAGTGTAGATCTTCTTAACCAGTTTTTTACTGCCTCAAAGAGATTAGCTACATCATAATAATATCACTTTGATAGATTCACCCACCTGCAAGTATTATGGAAGCCCATATCATATTTTTTTTACCAACTACACAAGTAATCTTGTACACAACCAGATTATTTGTCATGTTGCATTTAAAATCTACTGAACAAGTTAACAGTGCTGCAGTGGTTTTCACCCAAGACTTTCATGTATCATGCTTCTGAAAATGTAACATCGACATTGGAACATGTTATTTTCAGCCAGTCAATACAGTAGATTTGCATAATCACCAAATGCATGATAACAAGATAATGCAATAGCACTAAGGGGCCTATTTATTATTACGTCAATCTCGACGCATTCGCTGGAGTCAATACGCTCGCCAGACATCGCTGCCGCAAATCTACATATGACGGCCTTATTTATTAAAAAGTCTGTCAAAAACACACGCGTCAAGTACAGAGTGATGACCATCGGACTGTTGATAAATAAGAGTCAATGATGTTGCAGATATTTAGTTTTTTCCAACTTTATTTATACCATTTCATTACTGTCCATGAACAAGCACATTTCTCTAAAGCTAATCTTTTCTTTTTCATCTGTTAATGTCCAAGAAAAAGCTATATTTATACCTGAACAAACAATAATATCTCATAGAAACTTATTTTCTTTCTAATTACACAGTGAGTCCACGGATCATCATCAATTACAGTTGGGAATATCACTCCTGGCCAGCAGGAGGCGACAAAGAGTACCACAGCAAAGCTGTTAAGTACTGTATCACTTCCCTACCCACAATCCCCCAGTCTTTGCCTGTAGTGCAAGGAGGTGGTAAAGTTAGTTTAGGTGTCTGATGAGAAGTTTTCTTCAATCAAGATTTTATTATTTTTAAAGCAGAGTAAACTTACTCTGATCTTTATTGGGGTCTAGCCTTAGTCCACGTCAGAGTCTTCAGTAGGGCAGTGGTGGCTTTTGAGCACTTGAGAACTTTTGGGGTACAATCCTCAGTGCGTTTTCTCAAGAATTTGCTGCCCTATCCAGAAAGCCTGAGTAGGTTTACTCAGTTTCTTTCTTTTTTCACAGGTCCATGTGAGGTGCTGCACCCTCTCAAACCAGGTGAGCTGTCCTGCTGCCGGACAGCATTTTCAGGTACGTGCCATTTTAATTTTCTTTTACAAAGGAGAATATTGGCACTTGTTACAGCTAAGGGCTGTCTTATAAAAAATGGGACTTTATTTTTAAGACCTTCATGTTTGGGGTTTATTTAAGGCAGTTTTGGGCATTGAGACTGTGAGGAGAGGGATTTATGGTGGCTCAGTGAGTTAGGGTCATACAGTGTAACTGTACAGAGCTGCGTAGCTGTGACGTTGTAGTTGGTGGGATTTATGGTGGCTCAGTGAGTTATGTTTGTTCCTAAGGACTTTAACTTTTTTTATTTGTTTGGGTCATACAGTGCGACTGTACAGAGCTGCGTAGCTGTGATGTTGTAGTCGGTTGCTCCGGTCTCTGTTTTCTCTGCACTGTTGTTTTTCAAGTCCGGATTGTCTTTTCTGTGATGGAAGCCACAGGACAGGTAGGCACCTCAGTAAAGCTACTGAGGTGTATAGGTAGCCTGAGGTCTATTTGGTTTGTTACGCAATCACACAATTTTATTTAAAGACACAGTACACTTTTATTTTTTTTTAAATAAATTTTGTTTTTCACTTTATCCTTATTTATTACATATGATGGATCAAGAGGTCTTTCAAACCATTATCTCAGGCGAAGTTGCTGCCTGTCAGTTATGCTTTGATGCTCTGGTGAAAGGAACACCCAGAACTTTAAGTTATAGAGATAAAATATTTGACCATGAGCCACCATTATCCCAGGCAAATGCTGTTCAGGTGTCTCCTGTAGTAGATATGACGCAGCTTTTTCCTCAAGCGTCCCAACCTTTTCAGTCTCCACATATAGTGCCCTGTGTTTCCTCTGGCAATCCGGTAGGAATTTCTCTACAAGATATCCAGGGTGTCCCTTCCCATAAACCTGAGGAAGAAGACATGTCGGTAGCGTCTGAGGGAGAAATCTCAGATTCTGACAGTGTAAGTCCTTCTGATACTGAAGTGGTATCCTTCAGATTTAAGCTAGAACACCTTTGCTTATTACTTAAGTAGGTTTTGGCTACTTTGGACGACTCTGACACAACTATCATAGTCAACCCTAAAAAGTTTAGTAAATTGAACAAATACTTTGATGTTCCCTCCGTGGTGGAGGTTTTTTCCGGTTCCTGACTGTGCTACAGAGATTATTGCTTGATAATGGGATAGACCTGGTATTCCTTTTTCTCCATCTCATAATTTAAGAAGATGTTTCCTATATTAAGGAGTGGGGCAGACGGTTCCTAAGGTAGAAGGAGCGTCTCCACTCTGGCTAAGAGGACTACTATTCCCATAGAGGATAGTTGTTCTTTTAAGGATCCAATGGATAAAAAATTGGAGGCTTTACTAAAAAAGATGTATGTCCACCAGGGTCTACAATGGCAACCTGCAGTGTGTATAGCCACTGTTACCAGTGCTGCAGCTTACTGGTTTGATGCGTTGTCTGAATCTCTTGAGACGGATACTCCTCTTGAGGAGATCCAGGACAGGATTAAGGCTCTTAAGTTAGCCAATTCCTTCATTACAGTTGCTTCCTTACAGGTTATCAAACTGGGAGCCAAAATTTCTGGTTTTGCGGTCCTAGCCCGCAGAGCCTTGTGGTTGAAGTCCTGGTCTATGGATGTTTCATCGAAATCTAAGCTCATGGCTATTCCTTACAAGGGTAAGACCTTGTATGGACCTGGTTTGGTGGAAATTATCTCAGATATTACTGGAGGGAAGGGTTCTTTTCTTCCTCAAGATAAAAAGAATAAGCAGCAAGGACGTCAGAGTAACTTTCGTTCCTTTTGTAACTTTAAAGGCAAGTCTTCCTGCCCTTCCTCCAAGCAAGATCAAGCCAAGACTTCCTGAAAGCCCAACCAGTCCTGGAATAAGGAAAAACAATCTAAAAAGTCTTCAGCTAAAGAAAATAGAGCTAGAATCCTAGCAAACCAACAAGATCAGTAGGAAACAATCCGGTTAGAGTGCATCAATGAGTGAGATAATTGAGTCTTCAGGAGCAAGATGAATGGGTAGAGATGAGGGGGGGGGGGAAGAGATAGGGATTTGATCATGATTGAGATTGAGTCAGGCTAGATGGAAAGCGGAATTAACACACCATTATATGTTGAATGTTACTGAAAGGTCGATAAACCAAAATTACTCTTGTCTTGTGTGGAAAACTCACATATTCAATCACTTGAAGGCTGCAATGTTATTGTATTTATATTTTTTGTTTTTATGTTTCTAACTGTTATTTAAGATGCTGTATGTAATAACATTCAAAAGTCAATAAAAAATATTTTCAACTTAAAAGCCTTCAGCTGATTCCAAGTCAGCATGAAGGGTTGGCCCCTGATCTGGGAGCGGATCTTGTAAGGGGCAGACTCTCTCTTTTTTCCAAGGCTTGGATAAGAGATTTACCAGATTCCCTGGGCGGTGGACATTGTCTCCCAGGGATACAAAATAGACTTCAAATCTTTTCCTCCCAGAGGCAGGTTTCTCCTCTCCAGATTATCTGTAGACCAGATAAAAAGAGAGGCATTCTTACATTGTGTAAAGGACCTTGCCGCCCTGGGGTAATAGTTCCAGTTCCCTTTCAGGAAAGGAGTCTGGGATTTTACTCAAATCTGTTCGTAGCTCCCAAAAAGGAGGGATTTTTTTGACCAATCCTAGATCTAAAATGTTTATTCAAGTTTCTCTGAGTTCCATTCTTCAAAATGGAGACTATATGCTCAATTCTTCCTTTGGTACAAGAGGGTCAGTTCATGACAACCATAGACCTAAAGGATGCATACCTTCATGTTCCCATTCACAGGGAACATCACAAGTTTCTGAGATTCGCATTCTTGGACAATCATTTCCAGTTTGTGGCCCTTACATTCGGCCTTGCCACAGCTCCCAGAAATTTTTCAAAGGTTCTGGGGGCTCTTTTAGCTTTGCTTCGATCTCGGGGCATTGCAGTGGCACCTTATCTGGACAACATTCTGGTTCAGGCACCATCTTTTCAACAAGCAGAATCTCATATGGAGATCTTGATGTCTTTTCTTCGATTCCACGGATGGAAGGTGAATCGGGCAAAAAGTTCTCGGGTTCCAGCTACAAGGGTCATATTTTTGGGGATCATAATAGACTCCCTGTTAATGAAGATTTTTCTGACGAGGTCAGAAATAGAAAGATTTTCAACTCTTGTCTTGCCCTTCAATCCTCTCCACGGCCGTCAGTGGCTAAATGTATTGGGGTAATCGGTCTGATGGTGGTGTCCATGGACATCATTCCCTTTGCTCGGTTCCATCTCAGACCTTTGCAGTTATGCATGCTCAGACATGGAAACGGGGACTATATGGATCTGTCTCCACGTATAGATCTAGATCAGGCGTCAATAGACTCTCTTCCATGGTGGCTTTCTCAGGACCATCTCTCCCAGGGTACTTGCTTCCGCAGACCCTCCTGGGTGATTGTGACTACGGATGCCAGCCTTCTAGGTTGGGGAGCAGTATGGGGCTCGTTGAAGGCTCAGGGCTTATGGACCCGGGAGGAGTCTGTTCTGCCCATAAACATCTTGGAGCTGAGAGCAATCTTCAATGCTCTTCTGGCCTGGCCTCAGTTAGCCTCAGCCCAGTTTATCAGATTCCAGTCGGACAGCATAAGCTCGGTAGCCTACATCAACCACCAAGGGGGAACTCGGAGTTCCATGGCCATGACAGAGGTGGCCCGAATTATTCAGTGGGCTAAGACCCACAACTGCTGTCTTTCTGCAATCCACATCCCAGGAGTGGACAATTGGGAAGCGGATTTTCTAAGCAGACAAACCTTTCATCGCGGGGAGTGGGAACTTCATCCAGATGTGTTTTCCAACTTGACCCTCAAGTGGGTGCAGCTGGAGTTGGATCTCATGGCTTCTCATCAGAATGCCAAACTTCCAAGATACGGCTCGAGGTCAAGGGATCCGCAGGTATTTTTGATAGATGCTGTGGCATTTCCTTGGAGCTTCAGTCTAGCTTACCTGTTTCCTCCGTTCGCTCTCCTTCCAAGAGTCATTGCTCGAATCAAGCAGGTAGGGCGTCTTTAATTCTAATAGCCCCCGCATGGCCTCACAGGATTTGGTATGCAGACCTAGTGGAAATGTCATCTCTTCCACCTTGGAGACTTCCGCTGAGGAAGGACCTTCTACTTAATTGTCCCTTCCTTCATCCAAATCTCGTTTCTCTGAAGCTGACTGCTTGGAGATTGAACGCTTAGTTTTGTCTAAGCGAGGGTTCTCGGAATCAGTCATTGAGACCTTGATTCAGGCTTGTAAGCCTGTGACTAGAAGGATTTACTATAAAATATGGTGTAAATATCTGTATTGGGGTGAATCCAAAGGTTTTTCGTGGAGTAAAGTCAGGATTCCTAGGATTTTGTCCTTTCTCCAGGAGGGTCTGGAGAAAGGGTTGTCATCGAGTACCTTGAAGGGTCAAATATCTGCCTTGTCTATTTTATTGCATAAGCGTCTGGCAGATGTACAATAGTTTTATCAGGCCTTGGTCACAATCAGGCCTGTGGTTAAACCTGTTACTCCTCCCTGGAGTCTTAACCTGGTTTTTAAAGTCCTTCAGCAGGCTCCGTTTGAGCCTATGCATTCCTTAGATATTAAGATGTTATCTTGGAAGGTTTTGTTTCTTATTGCCATTCCTTCTGCTCAGAGAGTTTCTGAGCTCTCGGTGTTACAGTATGATTCCCCTTACCTTATCTTTCATTCTGAAAAGGTGGTTCTACGCACTAAGTTAGGTTTCCTTCCTAAGGTTTTTTTGGATAGGAATATTAATCAGGAAATTGTTGTTCCTTCCTTGTGTCCTAATCCTTCTTCTCATAAGGAGCGTTTGCTGCACAACCTAGATGTGGTGCATGCTTTGAAATTCTACTTACGGACGACTAAGGATTTTCGCCAATCTTCTGCTTTGTTTGTCAGTTTCTCTTGGAAACGCAAGGGTCAGAAAGCTACGGTTACTTCTCTTTCACTCTGGTTAAAGAGTATAATTCGTTTGGCCTATGAGACTGCTGGTTAGCAACATCCTGAGAAAATCACAGCTCATTCCACAAGGGCTGTCTCTTCTTCCTGGGCTTTCAAAAATAAAGCTTCTGTGGAGCAGATTTGCAAGGCTGCTACTTGGTCATCTTTGCATACTTTTTCCAAATTCTATAAGTTTGATACTTTTGCCTCAGCCGAGGCTTCCTTTGGGAGAAAGGTTCTTCAAGCAGTGGTGTCTTCTGTTTAGGTTACCTATCTTGTCCCTCCCTTATCATCTGTGTCCTCTAGTTTGGGTATTGATTACCAAAAGTAATTGATGATGATCTGTGGACTCACCGTGTCATTAGAAAGAAAACAAAATTTATTCTTACCTGATAAATTTATTTATTTCTTGACACACTGAGTCCACGGCCCGTCCTGTTTTTCAGATAGTTTTTGTTATATAAACCTCAGGCACCTCTGCACCTTGTGTTGCTTCCTTTCTCTCCTTTCCCTTTGGTCGAATGACTGGGGGATTGTGGGTAGGGAAGTGATACTTAACAGCTTTGCTGTGGAACTCTTTGCCTCCTCCTGCTGGCCACGAGTGATATTTCCAACAGTAATTGATGATGATCCATGGACTCACCATGTCAAGAAAGAAAGAAACTTATCAGGTAAGCATACATTTTGTTTTCTATGTATTTGTTATACCAAAAACTGATATATGATATTTTCACATAAATTCATGTGTATTTGTATTTCTAGAAATCATGAAATGCCTATCTTATGTTTTTTTGTTTTTTAAAATGATTAGTAATGCTAGAATTTGTACATACTGTATATCTTTGCACATATTTGTATATGTATATATATATATATATATATATATATGTGTGTGTGTGTGTGTGTGTGTGTTATATCAGAAATCTTTTTTAAACATATTTACATGTCCCTAAATTCTTTATTTGTTCTAAACAATGTTGTCTTTCATATCTCTGTGGTTATTTATACCACTATATGTAAATTGTGTAAATTTATTATTATTCTGAGCAGGAATAATTGCGAATATAACATGTAATCAGGGTATCATATGTATTTATTTGCAATCAATGGACATTTAAAGAGCTGGGCCAGTTTTCTCTCTGCACCTGTGTAACCCCTCCCTGCAGTCTAGTTTTAAACACCACCCCTACACAGGTATAAAAAATGGACTGGCATATAAGATAACATGTCTTAATGAAAATGAAATTGAAGAGTAGGAAGAAAAACACTGAAAATAGCATGACAGTAAAGAGGTGATTTTAATTTCTGCTGTATCTGATTCATGACAGTTTAATGTTAGGTAGACTATCCCTTTGAGCTATCAGTTTAAGATTATATTAAATCAAACATCATTCGAATTTCATTATCAATGTTTAACTTTAATACTAATTTCACATATACAGAATCTCACAAAAGTGAGTACACCCCCTCACATTTTTGTAAATATTTTATTATATCTTTTCATGTGACAACACTGAAGAAATGACACTTTGCTACAATGTAAAGTAGTGAGTGTACAGCCTGTATAACAGTGTAAATTTGCTGTCCCCTCAAAATAATTTAACACACAGCCATTAATGTCTAAACCGTTGGCAACAAAAGTGAGTACACCCCTAAGTGGAAATGTCCAAAGTGGGCCCGATTAGCCATTTTCCCTCCCTGGTGTCGTGTGACTCATTAGAGTTACAAGGTCCCAGATGTGAATGGGGAGCAGGTGTGTTAAATTTGGTGTTATCGCTCTCAAACTCTTTCATACTGGTCACTGGAAGTTCAACATGGAACTCTCTGAGGATCTGAAAAAAGAATTGTTGCTCTACATAAAGATGGTCTAGGCTATAAGAAGATTGCCAAGACACGGAAACTGAGCTGCATACAGCGGTTTCACAGGACAAGTTCCACTCAGAACAGGCCTCGCCATGGTTGACCAAAGAAGTTGAGTGCACATGCTCAGCGTCATATCCAGAGGTTGTCTTTGGGATAAATACGTATGAGTGCTGCCAGCATTGCTGCAGAGGTTAAAGGGGTGGGGGGTCAGCCTGTCAGTGCTCAGTCCATACGCCACACATTGCATCAAATTGGTCTGCATGGCTGTTTTCCTAGAAGGAAGCCTCTTCTAAAGATGATGCACAAGAAAGCCTGCAAACAGTTTGCTGAAGACAAGCAGACTAAGGACATGGATTACTGGAACCATGTCCTGTGGTCCGATGAGACCAAGATAAACTTATTTGGTTTAGATGGTGTCAAGAGTGTGTGGCAGCAACCAGGTGAGGAGTACAAAGACAAGAGTGTCTTGCTTACAGTCAAGCATGGTGGTGGGAGTGTCATGGTCTGGGCCTGCATGAGTGCTGCCGGCACTGGGGAGCTACAGTTCATTGAGGGAACCATGAATGCCAACATTTACTGTGACATACTGAAGCAGAGCATGGTCCCCTCCCTTCGGAGACTGGGCTGCAGGGCAGTATTCCAACATGATAACGACTCAAAATACATTTCCAAGACGACCACTGCCTTGCTAATGAAGCTTAGGGTAAAGGTGATGGACTGGCCAAGCATGTCTTCGTACCTAAACCCTATTGAGAATCTGTGGGGCATCCTCAAACAGAAGGTGGGGGAGCACAATGTCGCTAACATCCACCAGCTCCGTAATGTCATCATGGAGGAGTGGAAGAGGACTCCAGTGGCAACCTGTGAAGCTCTGGTGAACTCCATGCCCAAGAGGGTTAAGGCAGTGCTGGAAAATAATGGTGGCCACACAAAATATTGACACTCTTGGCCCAATTTGGACATTTCCACTTAGGGGTGTATTCACTTTTGTTGCCAATGGTTTAGACATTAATGGCTGTGTGTTGAGTTATTTTGAGGGGACAGCAAATTTACACTGTTATACAGGCTGTACACTCACTACTTTACATTGTAGCAAAGTGTCATTTCTTCAGTGTTCTCACATGAAAAGATATAATAAATATTTACAAAAATGTGAGGGGTGTACTCACTTTTGTGAGCTACTGTACATACTTTCAAAGTATAATACACAAATGGCACTTACAAGTTCTAATGAGTGATCAATGGCACAAGTATAGAGCAATTTGATTCGTTAGTGATAGTAGAAAATGTATATTTAAATCAGATAAATCATGTGATTATGCATATCCCAATCAAAAGTGGTGGAAAATTTCACTGGTTTGTGGGTTGTTTTTGAGTATTGCTTCAAATTTGGTGCAAAAAGTGTTGCGTCAAATTTGGTGTGAAGTGTAGAGTGGGACTTGTATTACATGCCTTAAACATGGTGCAAGTTAGCTATATTATGTTATGTAATTTTTTTTATCTCTATATCTACTAGTGCACCAAATTTGGAGCAATAATTTGTCCCCTTGCTTTGTAATGAGAGACAAAGATGTAACATAATCCACAGTGCAAGTTAGCTATATTATGTTATGTATATTTTTTTTATCTCTATATCTACTAGTGCACCAAATTTGGAGCAATAATATTGTTGGATTTAGAAAGAGTATACAATTTTAATAAAGTTTCTAATTTACTTTTTATTATCTAATATGCTTCATTCTCTTGCAGCATCGCACATAACCTTTCTGTGTTTTCAGACTTCCTTTGATTTCTATGGCATTCACGGCCTCAAGGGTGGCGGTTTAAACGATAGGTACGCTGCGTCGGAATTGACGCGAGCGTATCTGTTGAATGTTTGATAAATTGGCAAGAGGGTCAAATGGAGTCGAATGTGAATTTGCGTCAAATTTGTCGCAGACTTCCAGCACATTATCAGTTGAAGCTTTGATAAACCGGCCCCTAAGTCTGAACTTCAAATGAGTAGTAGATTTTTTTTTTCTGACAAATTTTATAGTTATGTCTATTTTTACTCCCAATGCATCATGCGACAGCCATCAACCAATCACAAAAGCATATACGTTAATTCTGTGAATTCTTGCACATGCTCAGTAGGAGCTGGTGACTCAAAAAGTGTAAATATAAAAGACTGTGCACATTTTGTTAATAGAAGTAAATTGGAAAATTGTTTAAAATTGCTGCTTTATTTGAATCATGAAAGTTTAATTTTGACTTGAGTGTCCCATTAATGGCATGATATTCTAATAATGCTCAGTGTGATTAGACACTATATTTTGGACTTTTATTATTGAAATTATTAAATTGATTTATTATTTGTGTAGTAAGAAATAGATATAGCTGTTCATATGAAATGCCAGCATCTCTGTACATAAATACAGTCAGCCCCCAACCCCTCCTTATTTTTACTTATCAACAAAGGTTTTCCAATGTTAACATTTATTTTGAAAGATGCAGTATTTTTGCTTGTTTTGCTATAAATTCTCTAAAATTGCCTGAGTTTGCAGCATTCTACACAGTGATTGCTTGGATCCTACAAATGCCTATAAAGTATTATTTTATACTTAGCTACAGAGATGTTAAAATGTAAGATACAAGCGTACCTCAGAGATATTGCGGTTTCTATTCCAGACCACCACAATAAAGCGAATATAACAATAAAGTGAATTTCACACTGCATATAAAAGTTACATTTACACCATAATGTAGTCTATTAAGTACAATAGCATTATGGTTAAAAAAAAAAAACAATGTACATACCTTAACCAAAAAATACTTTTATGCTAAAAAATGCTAACCATCATCTGAGCCTTCAGTGAGTCACAATCTTTTTGCTGATGGTGGGTATATATAGGAGAGAATATATGTGTATTCATGTATATTTATGCGTTTATATATGTTGGCAAATTGGCGCTGATAGACTTGCTTGACACAAGGTTGCCACAAACCTTCAATTTGTAAAAAGAGCAATATCTGTGAAGCGCAATAAAGCAAAGCACAATAAAACGAGGTATGCCTGTGTTTCATTTTCGCCCATGTTAATGACAAAATGTGCAAATGATGTTCAGTGTAACCACTGATTAGACACTTTTTGTTTAACTTTTGGTTACATGAGTGAAGCTTCTACTGAAACTATTTAAGTCAGGGGTGTCCAATTTTTTTTTCTAAGAGTGCCAGATTTGATGAAGTGAACATGTGCGAGGGCCGACCATTTTGCCTGACATTCTTTTAAACCATTTAAATTAAATGCAAATTAACTATTTTATGCAAAGTTTATTGAAAACGGCATATTTTTCATTTTGTGACTTGGATGACAAATCTAAACAGGTGTTACATCACTCTGCCTTTAATATAAAAAAACAGGAAGCTGAAATATGTCAGGGACATTTGTAAAGTACATTACACAAAGTAATAAAGGTTGTCTGTCAACTTTTAAGTTAAAAAAATGTGAACAGGAACATAACACCAAGTATACATGTGTTCAAATATATTTATAACTGATTTAGACCAACTGACATTAACTGAGATTTTACAATGTATTCATCTCAATTGAAAAAAAAAAAAACTTGCCTGCACTAATGTGAATTTCTTGAAACCGGCTCTTATCCAGTTGGCGGTAAAAGGTCACAAGTAAGAGCTGTTGGTGACGACTGCGTAACTCGCTGTCACAATGCAGCTCAATGAGCTCGAGCTGCAGCTGATCTGGAGCATCGTCGGGGTCAACAGAGAATGGAGAGGAGAAAAGACTGATCTCCTTTTCAATAGCTGCAAAATCTTGAAAGCGCTGTTTAAACTCCCCAGCCAGAGATGCGATGTCTGCTGCATACCTGCTCGTTTGCGCACTGATATTATCCTGTGGAAAACTGTTCATTATTTCCTACAACGCTGAAAAATGAAAGTTTTTTTTCTTCTTCAATAGCCCTTAATGGTCGCCCTCCTTGTGGCTGTGTGTGGAGGCGCAGGGAGAAGGAAAGCCCAAATCTTGCGACGTCCGAGATCTCGCGAGATTTGTGCTTTCCTTCTCCCTGTGCCGGCTGATGACGTCAAGTCCCGTGGCAAGAGATCCCATGAGTCCTGAGCGGCGCTCGGTGACTCACTAGGGGGGCCGTAAGATCTATATTTGGGCAACTTATCTGCAGGGCCTTATCAGTCCGGAACGCGTGCTGCAATTGGCCCGCGGGCCGGACTTTGGACATGCCTGATTTATGTAATGTATTTACTTAATACCTAAAACATGGAAATTGCCTGCATTTGCTGCATTTTACACAGTGCTTGTTTAGATCCCAACAAAGCCTATTAAACAGTATCTAGGTACCATGGGTTGCAAATATTATCTTCACAACTTTAAAGAGGTGAACATATGAGTACTGGTATAACTGCACATTTGCGTATTTGTGATGCCTTATAATATATACATATTTCTGTTAGTGTTTTTTTTTAATTGGTGAGTGTGATTACATACAGGGGAGTAAATACAGGCGTCACAACTGAGATTTGGCCAGGCCTGCATGTCCAGCCTCTCTCTATCTCCCACACTTTGCTGCAGAAATACATGAGGATAGATAAGGTGTGATATATAGATAGATAATTAACGTGTTTGCTGAGCTGCGGCTCAAGAGTTTCGGATTTAGCCTGAACTAAAGGTGGCAACCCTAAGTGCAGCTTGAAACCTGCCACTCCCAGCCCCAGCAGTGCTGCTTACTTGATTCAGGTCTCAGGCCCCAGGGCAAGCTTCTCCCAGTATGCAGGTAAGGGGCTGTGGCTCTTGGGAAACTGTCCCTCTCTCTCTGCCCCACTCTCCAGACAATCTCCCTATTCTTCCCTCCTTCTCTCTACCTCAGGATAAGACCCCATCTGCTCTGTGATACTTGATGTTTCTCCATCTTAAAGGGATAGAAAACCCTAATATTTACTTCCATGATAAGGATAGATCATACCATTTTTAACAACTTTCCAATTTACTTCTATTATCAAATTTGCTTCATTCACTTGTTATCATTTGCTGAAGAAACAACATTGCACTACTGGCAGCTAGCTGAAAACATCTAATTAGCCAATCACAAGAGACAAATGTGTGCAGGCACCAATCAGCAGCTAGCTCCCACTAGTGTAGGATATGTGCGTATTATTTTTCAACATGGGATACCAAGAGAACAAAGTGCATTTGAAAATAGACGTGAATTTAAGTGTCTTAAAATTACCTCCTCTATCTGAAACATGCAAGTTTAATTTTGACTTTCCTATCCCTTTAATAGATCTATAGAACTATTCATAGTTTAAAAGTCTGTGAATAACGTAAAAATTAAACAATGTGATGCTACAGATCATCATTCAAATTAGTACAAACAGTTATTCTTGGCAAGTTGATATGCTTATCTATTATATGGTACGCGTTCCTATTCACAAGTTACAGGTCTTACATGTCATTTCCACTAGAGGGAGATGTCTAAACTCTATACCCACACAGAAAAACCTTTAGGATAAAGGCTTCAAGTTCTGTTTTCTCCCCGAAAAAACAACTCTTGATTATCTTATTTACTTTCTTTGACATTCATTAGAGCCTGACATGCAAAAATATTGTATGCAGCTTGGGTAATTTTGGGCTTCGAATTAAATTCCATATCAATCCACCGGAACAGCTACAGTTTAAATGAGTAAAACTGCTCTCAAGTTCTGTATACAGTATTTTCAGGTGTGTATGTGTGAAAGAGTGAGCAAGTGAGAAGAGACAGGTGTCGGTCAATTGGGAGAATGTAATGCTGATGGTATAACAGACAAAAAAAGCACACTGGTAAGATGTACCAAAAATCTATATATATTCAAAAGAGGTCCCTGGGGACTAAGTAGCCCCAAAGTCAATATTTAATTACTCCCCACAAAGTCCCTGAAAAACAAAGGGGCCCTAGATTCAATAACAATGGAAATGTATGCCTGATAAAGAATGTTGTAAAACACACAAAAATATTATTTGCTACACTTAAAGGGACAGTAAAAGCAAAACAATAATGTTAAATAATTCTGCACATACATTATGTAACATTATCTTAGCAACAGGTTTAAAAATCAAAAGATTTTAGAGATTTTACCCCTCAAAGTTGAAATTACCTGGTCTCCCCTCCAGGATCTTCTGATCGTATCTTCTTTTTCAAAAGCGATTGCGCTATGGAACTGAATGTACCAGACTTTAGTGGGAGCACGCTACATTCAGTTCAATAGCATGATCGGGCATGCTGCGATGTCTCTAAAATCTTTAGTATTTTAAACTTGTTGCTAAGATAATATTACATAATTCTGCACTTTTTACTGTCCATTTAAAATGATGGTTAGCAGTGGGAAGAAGATCCATAGAATATGTCAAAAATAGGATCTACTATTGTAAAGTTGCTATTAAGAGAAAAATGGGTTCGAAATATAGTTAAAAAAAACACACAAAAAAACTTAGGTGGTTCTTATGTATGAAATAATCTTCATCAGACCTGTATTGATTTATTGATGAGAAAAATGTCTTTGGCCAAGAACTTTTTCTCTGGGGACTTCACATGCAACAGCAGTACATGAAGTGTATACTAATAAATTAACTGCCGTCTCTTGGTGAGTTCCTTTTGTGTGGTTTTACAAGAAGCCACCTGATAAGGGAATAGATCAGACTCTATACTTAGAGGGCGATTTATCAAGCTGAGGTGGACAGTGGAGCACATATGCGTCCAAGTCCGCCACAGCTCGACTCTGGCGGACAGAATTCCTCTGGCGGAATTCAACATTGCACACAAGCGATATTTTTCTTGGATCCTACAAATGCCTATAAAGTATTATTTTATACCTAGCTACAGAGATGTTCAGGGCCGGACTGGGACCAAAAATAGGACTGGGCATTTTAAGGCAAAGCAGCCCACTCCACTCCCCCCACCCACCCCCATTTCTTAGTTAACTGTATACTAACTATGACAGGTATAATGTATATGTTGTGAATTGGTTGGTATGAAGAAGAAAAAAGTAAAATATATTAAAAAAAAAAACTCACAAATGCTGGGCTTATACAAAAGATTCTCTAAAGCAAACATATGCACAAACGTGCACATATACACAACCATTCAACACACAACATACACACACATATGTATAGACAGGCTAACACACATATGCATAGACTTATACTAGAAGAAGCCATTTTTATTGTTGGAATTAAACACACATTGCTTAATATAAAGGACAATATATATATATATATATATATATATATATATATATAATGTGAGCAGAAGGAAGCGCACTCCAAAGGGCTTGTATTTAAATATTCACCTTTATTGTGAATGTTTTCAAGCTTATACAGCTCGTCCTCAGACAGGCAAGATATGAACAGTTACACTTACCACCACCGTGACTAAATACCCATGCTACTACTACGTCACACTCTACACGTTGGACACACCCCCCAGTGGGGAGCTGTCGGCCGTGTCAGTGCGGCGAAGAAATAGGAACCCCAGTGACATAAAATATTACATTAAAAGCAAATCAACTGTTAATGATAGATACAAAGCAGGATATGGCACATAGTAATACAAATATAAAGCGGCAAATAAACTGCCGTAATTGCGTCACCATGGTGACAATACAACAAACTCATCCATTGGATAATGCCCTAAAGCCAATCAGAGCTAACAATAACAAAATAAACTGTCAAAACTCAGGCTGGAGGAATTGCCGTTAACAACAAAATAAAACAGGGGACTTCCGGTGGGCGGGCAACCCGACAGGTCGCACTAGAAGAGAGCTCCGTGCGACCCGTGAGTAAACGGGAAGATTTACCCCTGCAACAGACCCTAAAGGCTCGCATCCTTGGCAGCATCACCCACAGACGACTGCCGGAACTCTAAGAGCCAGGAGCCACAACATCTCTCCATCACCGGAGGAGACTTAGAAGCACGCCGCCAAGTAGCGGGCCGCGGCAGTCTTGTGAGCCGCAAAACACCGGAGCCGCAATACTAACACTCGGAGGATACCGAGAGAGGAGGAGAGGTAAGGACACACGGTGTGAGCAGGCAGGAACACAACATACAGTAACACGCCAGAAAGGCGCGAAAAGAGACGCCATCTTGGGACACCTAAAGGGTTAATACGCAGCAATCAGCCTCACGAGCGTCCCGCAATCCTACACACACAAGAATTACCCTGTCTCAATCATATAATAGTCTCGGTTCCACCTCATGAGACATTACTACCAGAGACACTTGAATACTTAAGGAAAATCACTAAAGGGCATGGTTTGATCAACTGCATAAGTGCAAAACCTCACACCCACACTTGATCCCGGCCTACTTGAGAACCAAACAATTAAGGAATTACACACCCTAAGCTAAGACTGGACGCCAGCACTTCAATTACGAATTCTATTCATGGGAAAACAATAGACATGACACACTAGTCCAGAGCCAAATGTACCCCCCTCCCCAAACACAGACCTCCAGATGCAGAATAGCAACTAGTCCTCCTAGTCTTATGAAAGAAGTTTAATTCTCCTACCATACTATAACTGCAGCAGAGTCTTTGCTGTGAACAGCCTGTATGCAAAAATATTATACCCCATACAATAAAAAGACTGACAACATGGCAGGAAAGCAAAAGCACTCAGAGAGGCGCCAGAGAACCCAAACAGAGACCCAAGACCTGGCACAGTCGCTGCCAGAAACCTCCACAATCTTGGCGCTAGACACACATCCTATTGTATCACAGCTGTGTGTGGAGAAGAAAGATATAGGGAAACAGCCTCCTCTATCACTACTCTCCAAAGGCAAAACAGAATACTGCAAACCAAAGTTGATGACTTGGAGAACCGTTCAAGACGGAACAACCTTAGAATAGTTGGGGTGCCGGAATCCGTCCCCTCGGGGGCCTTAATGAACTTTGTAGAGACTGTTCTCCCAGGCATACTCAAACTCCCACCTACAAACATACCTTGCATTGCAGAAAGAGCACACAGAGTAGGAGTTCCCCAGCAGGAAGGTGCACCTAGACAGATAATGGTGCGCTACCTAAACTTCAAAGATAAAACGCTACTACTTAGAGCGTACAGACAAAAGACACCTATCGATTTTGAAGGGAGAAAAATCTTTATCTTCCAGGACTACTCTGCAGATGTCTCGAAGAAAAGGAGAGAATTCACGCCTTACTGCAGAGACCTCATAGCTCAAGGTGAATCCATAGCACTTCTGTATCCAGCCAGATTGAGACTTCAAATGCCACAGAGCCCAAAGATATTTGAATCTCCGAAACATCTTCAGCTATTCCTAGATCAAGCCAAGAGGCGCACAGATCGAACACAGCAAGTCCAGCAAGATGAAGACGAAGACACCTGAGGCAAGACAAAGCCAAGCGAGACTTAGAAACTCTCACTTAGGACTATTTAACCTACTAAGGCCGATTGGAGGGACATAATGCACTGAAAATGGTGCTAAACACTGCATATATATCCTTTTCAAAAATGGGGAGGGGGGGAGGGCTTTTGGGATTTTGTGAAGTTTGAAAGTTTACAAGTTTAGTTACTGTTTAAAGTCAAAACGAGCCGGAATCAGCTGGTGTAACTCACTAATTGTAGACGGAAGTAAGATAATATTTGTGTTTGTATATATCTATTGTACTAATTTGTTGTTTAACTTTGCAGAGAGCCGATCAGTAATAAAGTTACTATAGAACACCTTGATAGCTACACACACTCTCCCCTGGGCAGCTGGCGGTAAGTGAGAAAGACAGAACTAGTCCTCCTACCACACTCTTACATACTCATTACATACACCCTACAGGCTCCAACATGAAAGTGGTGTCTTGGAATGTTGGGGGCATTACGTCCCCCATCAAAAGAAAAACCATTCTAAAATATCTGAGAAACCAGCACACAGACATAGCAATATTGGAAGAAACCCACTTGACTAACGTAGAACATCAGAAACTAAAACAAGGGTGGGTAGGAGAAGTTATCCACACCACGTACGAAGGGAAAAGGGCCAGAGGGGTAGCTATCCTCTTTAGAAAAAATTTAGACTATACTATAGTAAAACATCTGACAGATCCCGAAGGTAGATATGTGTTAACAAAAATCGAACTCAAACATAAACACATTATCGTAGGAGGGGTCTACGGCCCACACATTGATAAAAAGCACTTCTGGAGAACTTTTAGCACTGTCAAAACAAAGTTTGCTGACTCGCCGGTGATTCTGGGGGGAGATTATAACATAGCCCCCCAAACCCCAGCAGACAGATTCAGAGACCCTAATTCAGCTGCAAGACATAGCACGACCTATAGAATTGCGAGGAGAGATTCCCTGACCTTGTCTAAATTCAAACACTCTTTGGCATTGACGGACATATGGCGAGATAAGCACCCAGAAGAGAGAAGCTACACTTGCACTACCCCAGCCAAAGACGCCCTATCTAGAATAGATCTATTCCTAACAACACACTCATTAGGAAAACAGATCACCAACACTACCATAGATGTCGCAACCATATCAGACCATGCCCCCATTAGCCTTAAACTTAATCTTGCTCCAGACAGAGAGGGACCCCGTAGGTGGTTCTTCCCGACGTACCTATACGGAGACATCAATTTCAAGAGATTTCTCGCAGGAGAATGGAAAGCTTATGTGACTCTGAACTCCACACACCGACATGACACCTTACTGCTCTGGGAGGAGGGAAAGGCAGTGATGAGGGGTCTTATATCCTCCTACACAATCAGCAGGCTAAAACGTCTAAAACAAAAAAGTGAGAACCAATTGAGAAGGGTGATTAGCGCCAGGAATAAATACCTACGAAACCCAAATCCAACGACGAAACAACACTACACTGACGCAAAAGCACTTAGAGACCTGTCACTACACCAGAACACTGTCAGGGAGATGACAGCAGTCCAAGCAAAATTCTACAGACATGGAGATAAGACAGGAAAGCTCCTAGCTAGACTCACTAAGTTTGCTAAACCTAACAAATATATAGGTGCCATCAAGGTAGGGAATGCTATTCACACTACCACACCACAGATACAAGCTGCTTTCATGAGTTATTACAAATCCCTGTACAGTGAGGAAACAATAGACAAAACACAAAAAACATCCTTCTGGGAAACCATACGCAACCCCACCATCTCAGACGAACATCTAACTCTCCTTAACGCACCCATTTCAGAGACGGAAATAATGAAGGCTATAAACACCCTGCCTCTTGACAAGACCCCAGGTCCAGATGGACTACCTGGGGAATTTTACAAACTAGTGAAAGAGGAGGGGGTGACAACACTCACCACTCTCTTCAATAAAATCATGAAGGGGGAGGGAGAGATCTCCACCCGTTTCACAGAAGCTAACATCTGTGTGATTCCCAAGGAAGGCAGAGACAAATTACTTACCCAATCCTAGCGCCCAATATCCCTGTTAAATCAGAATTACAAATTACTAACCAAAATCCTGGCGGATAGACTCGCGGTGGCCCTACCCTCGCTGATACACCAAGACCAGACGGGGTTCGTGAAGGGTAGATCCTCGGTGTTAAACATTCGCAAGCTCCAATTTATACTGACCCACTTTTGGAACCAAACCAAGGAGGGTGGGGACGAGGACATGGAAGCCTGCGCTTTGCTTATAGACGCAGAAAAGGCCTTTGACATGGTCCTCTGGGACCATCTTTTTAGCACTCTAGATAGGTTTGGTATCAAAGGCCTCTTTGCAAATACAATTAAATCCCTGTACGCGAACCCCCATGCCTCAATCTTGATTAACGGAACTCCCTCGCCCCCCTTCCGACTGGGTAGGGGAACAAGACAGGGATGTCCACTGTCACCCCTCCTTTTTGACATTGCCATTGAACCCCTAGCCATCAAGATTAGAGCGGAGTCGGAGGGGTTGTGGGTGGGTAAAGTCCAGTGCCATCTGTCTCTCTTTGCAGATGACATGATCCTATACCTACAAAATCCAAAAACAAACATCCCCCACATCATGCAAATTATACACCAGTTTGGCCGGATCTCTGGCTACAAAATAAACACCGACAAATCGGAGCTTGTTTGGCTGCTCCCGAGATCACCCTGCACCCCTCTACCATACAGTTTTAAACAAGTCACCCATTCCTTCAAATACTTGGGAATCAAACTATCTCGGAATCCCGGGGAGTGGTACCATCTTAAATTATCGTCCCCTAGTAAAGGAACTCCAAGAGATGTTGCTCAGATGGGGTAGACTACCGGTAGCGCTACCTGGTAGGATCGCGCTCGTCAAGATGATCATATTCCCGAAACTCCTGTACTTGTTTCAGATGGTACCTTACAACATCCATAAAGCGGATCTACAGACACTTAACAAAGCAATGCTTTCTTTCATATGGGCAGGGAAAAAACACAAAATAAATTCTTCTAGACTGATGGCAGAGGTTACCTCGGGGGTTTAGCTGTCCCCAACCTTGAAGCATACTGCGAGGCAGCCCAAATTAAATATGTACTAGACTGGTTGACAGAGAAACGACACTTCACCTTGCCAGAGCTTGAACAACAAGCTACAGCTCCATGGTCCTTGCAAGCACTCCCACATATGGCACCGACACACACACTCAAGTTAGTTAAAAACTACCCACTGCTATTCCAACCCCTCCGTGCTTGGTGGAAACTATGCAAGAGATCTCTATTTAACCCTAACTACACGAAATACCTCCCTTTGAGAGGTAATCCAGGATTCCCCGCAGGGATTGATTCCCCAGTGTTTGCCACATGGGGGACCAGGGGGTTGACCTCTGTGTCCCAATTAATAAATGGGTTAGATATGAAGGTTAGACCTTTTCAAGAACTACAAACCCAATTTGACCTGCCCCGCACACACCACTTTGCGTATCTACAAGCGAGACATTACATCCATGACCTACTGCGACATACAGAACTTACTGACCAAAACTCAGACATAAACAGACTGCTACATAAGACAGCGCAGGGTGGTACGTCTATATCCCCAACTTACAAACTACACATGAAACCAACAAACGTAGCCACAGTCAAACATATCAGTGACACATGGACAAACACCCTAGACACTGAAATCACAACAGACGTGGTACAGCGCAGCATACAATATGCAAGAAGAGCAACTTTATCAGCGACTGCTAGAGAATCACACACCAGACTGTTGCAAGCAGCATACATACCACCCAAAATCTTAAAAAAATGGAGACCAGACGCAGACAGTCACTGTAAGAAATGCAAAGCACCAGGTGCAGACTTGCCGCACTTGCTGTGGAACTGCCCTATGATACGGAAATTCTGGGGCATGATAGCATACTGGATAAAAACCACGTGCCACATTGAAGTGACGGTTTCCCTCAAACTGATAGTATTCCTAGAGGCCCCAGCTTTGACACCTAACTCCCTGAAAAAAGTGATCACAAACATTGTCCTACAAGCTAGGAAACTCATATTCAAAAATTGGTTGAGCCCAGGGACCCCTACACTATCACAACTTAAGACAAGTATGCACAAACAGGTTACATACGAAGCAGCAGACACCCTAAGAGATGTACAGTTGAGAACTAGGCCCTTTATGAAAAAATGGGAACCTTACATACGCACTCTACAGATCACTATGCAAACACAGCTTTTATTCCCCCTCAGGAACACTGAAGCCTTATTAGAACAATACCTGAGAGGCAAATGGGACTTTTTATATGAAGAGAAACACGAAAGATGAGGTAGTGGACATCTGCTCACACTTTATAAGGTCTGTCTTCTCGCTACTGCCCAGGGGAGAGAAAGAGACCTAAACTATGATATACTATAAAGGTCTCAACGTGATCAATGAAGAGATGAGATTGAGCTTGGTTCTGACTATTGTTATTTTGTTATTATTGAACATTGTATTATTTGAGAGAGTTGAGTAGGGGAGGGGGGAGGTATGGGGGAGGAAGGAGAGAGAAAAAAGGGAAAAGAGGGGCCTACCATGGACAGTTACAGCAAAAAGACTATATCCCAAGACACAGATTTAAAACTCCTTTTGTTTTAAGAGAAAAGACTCTGGGCGTAACTACAGAGAAGCTGAATGTAAGAGCTGCACTTGCAGCAAAGCAACCCCAGTATCCCAATGGAAACATGCAATTGTAACATATTATTGGTTTTGTATATTCTGTGACTCATGGGAGAGATATCTCCACATGGTGACCCTCGTTTGATAAATAAAGTTTTTTTAAAAAAATAAAAAAAATAAAACAAGTAAACATAATATGTGCGATGGTCTTGCTGAGAGAGCGCAGAGCTACAGTACGGGTGAAGATCAACCCGAAAACAAATTAATAACAGAGAAATTCTGTGCGCTCAAACAGCCGACGGTCACCATAGCAACCGCCAAACAAAGGCGGTAATGAATAACATTGAAGGCCAATAGGGGAGAGAGCAATGTAGTCAATAGAGGATGGTAAGAAGGGGATGATAATCACTCAGCTACTATACAAACGTCAGTGTGTGGGGGTTCAGACAGAACATTAAAGAGGACAAGCATCGTCCTTCGCATAGTTCGCACAAGGCAGAAAGTTTGAACCCACACATAACTGACGGACTGGATAAGATGAAAAAATACCACCAGAACCAGCCTATAAGGGAGTAAGACACCATTCACAAAATAAGTATGTGGAGAAAAATTGATAATACAATAAAATAGAATGAAAACTAATATTTACTTTCCAAAACAAAACAAAAGGATAGAGGTAACTATGAGTACCATTCCAGAGACCAGAGAGAAAAGAATAAATAGAACAAAAAGACTTTGACAAAATCACAAACAAAAAGTGAAAGGTAAAGGATAATTGGTGTGGAAAGTAATCCATTATAGAGAGGCAGAAATTGAGCATGCAAGATAGAAATGTCATTAAGGCAACATAACAAAGAAAAGCAAGTAAGAGGAAAGAACCATACACAATAGAAAGTGGCTCTCAATAGGCATGATGAATAAATTATGGCTCTCTATAGGGCATATTGGTGTATCTAAAGAAACACCTGCCAATCAAGGAATATTGAGTCCCTTTGGTGTGACAGTTTCCAGCTTGTACATCCATCGGGACTCCCTCTGTAGTAATAATTTGTTGCGTCACCTCCCCTACTCAGGGGTGGAATGTGATCTATTATGGTGTATTTCAGAAAAAAATAATTTGTGGTTAAGCAAATCTGATATTGCAGATTTGCTTAACCACAAATTATTTTAGGTTTGAGCAGAAGTTTTTCTTACAACTAACGGGAACGGCGATGGGGTTGAACGTGGCCCCATCGTACGCTAATTTATTTATGGCGTGGTTCGAGGAATTTGGAACAGATCTCTTCAAGCATGAAAAAATACTTTTCTTTAGAAGATACATTGATGACCTGCTCCTTTTTTGGTCTGGGTCACAGATGCAGATGGAGGAATGGTTTGAACAACTTAATATGGCTAATCCTGCTTTACAGTTCAAGATCCAGTTCGACATGACACTAGTGGACTTCCTGGACGTACGCCTATATAAGAAACAGAACAGAATACATTCTACCTTGTTCCAGAAGAACACAGATAGGAACTCTCTGTTACACTATGCAAGCTGCCATCCTCCAGCAACAAAAAGATCACTGCCGAAGTCCCAATTACTACGGGTCGTTAGGAACAACACTGAGGAAGTGAACAAACTCCAACAACTGGATGAGATGTCATCTAGGTTCAAAATGAGGGAATACCCCGAGGAGTTGATATCTACACAGCGATCTACTTTAGATCTGACCTCGGTATCACATAAAGAAAGGACGGACCAACAGATGACTTTTGTCACCACGTACACGGGAGACAAGAAGGCAATCACAGGGGTACTTCAGAATCATTGGAACATCCTGAAGTCTGATAAATCTCTCCCTTTTACCCATATGTCTACTCCACGACTGGGGTTCCGCAGATCGAGATCCCTGCGTGACTTTCTGATCAAAACAGATCCAATGGATTGCTATCGTCAATCGACTTGGCTGGAGACAAATAAGAAAACAGGAGTCTTCCGCTGTCTGGGATGCGTAACCTGTAATGGGTTGATTATGGGGTCCTCGTTCACGCACCCACACAGACGCCAGATATACAGACACAAGCACCGCCTTACATGTACTACGACCTACATTGTGTACCTGTTACACTGCCCCTGTGGTCTGTACTATGTGGGCAAAACTTCTGATGATTTGAGAACGCGGATGGCAAATCACCGCTCCGCCATTCGGACTGCCCTCAAGCGAGGAGAATCTGAACAGCCGGTAGCACGTCACTTCGTGGATTGCCAGCACAGGGTTTCCAATCTGAAATACACCATAATAGATCACATTCCACCCCTGAGTAGGGGAGGTGACCGCAACAAATTATTACTACAGAGGGAGTCCCGATGGATGTACAAGCTGGAAACCGTCACACCAAAGGGACTCAATGCATTCCTTGATTGGCAGGTGTTTCTTTAGATACACCAATATGCCCTATAGAGAGCCATAATCTATTCATCATGCCTATTGAGAGCCACTTTCTATTGTGTATGGTTCTTTCCTCTTACTTGCTTTTCTTTGTTATGTTGCCTTAATGACATTTCTATCTTGCATGCTCAATTTCTGCCTCTCTATAATGGATTACTTTCCACACCAATTATCCTTTACCTTTCACTTTTTGTTTGTGATTTTGTCAAAGTCTTTTTGTTCTATTTATTCTTTTCTCTCTGGTCTCTGGAATGGTACTCATAGTTACCTCTATCCTTTTGTTTTGTTTTGGAAAGTAAATATTAGTTTTCATTCTATTTTATTGTATTATCAATTTTTCTCCACATACTTATTTTGTGAATGGTGTCTTACTCCCTTATAGGCTGGTTCTGGTGGTATTTTTTCATCTTATCCAGTCCGTCAGTTATGTGTGGGTTCAAACTTTCTGCCTTGTGCGAACTATGCGAAGGACGATGCTTGTCCTCTTTAATGTTCTGTCTGAACCCCCACACACTGACGTTTGTATAGTAGCTGAGTGATTATCATCCCCTTCTTACCGTCCTCTATTGACTACATTGCTCTCTCCCCTATTGGCCTTCAATGTTATTCATTACCGCCTTTGTTTGGCGGTTGCTATGGTGACCATCGGCTGTTTGAGCGCACAGAATTTCTCTGTTGTTAATTTGTTTTCGGGTTGATCTTCACCCGTACTGTAGCTCTGCGCTCTCTCAGCAAGACGATCGCACATATTATGTTTGCTTGTTTTATTTCATTGTTAACGGCAATTCCTCCAGCCTAAGTTTTGACAGTTTATTTTGTTATTGTTACCTCTGATTGGCTTTAGGGCATTATCCAATGGATGAGTTTGTTGTATTGTCACCATGGTGACGCGATTACGGCAGTTTATTTGCCGCTTTATATTTGTATTACTATGTGCCATATCCTGCTTTGTATCTATCATTAACAGTTGATTTGCTTTTAATGTAATATTTTATGTCACTGGGGTTCCTATTTCTTCGCCGCACTGACACGGCCGACAGCTCCCCTCTGGGGGGTGTGTCCAACGTGTAGAGTGTGACGTAGTAGTAGGATGGGTATTTAGTCACGGTGGTGGTAAGTGTAACTGTTCATATCTTGCCTGTCTGAGGACGAGCTGTATAAGCTCGAAAACGTTCACAATAAAGGTGAATATTTAAATACAAGCCCTTTGGAGTGCGCTTCCTTCTGCTCACATTGGATATCTTTTTTGCTGCACCCAAGGCCTGGTTCTGCAAGTTAGGAGTCCACTTTGTCTCTCTCTCTCTCTCTCTCTCTCTCTCTATATATATATATATATATATATATATATATATATATATATATATATATATATTATATATATATACATACACATATACACACACACACACACAAAAATACCAATACTTCCAGGTTTATAAAGTTATTTTTATTTTTATTTTATTTTTTAATAAAGAAAAGCAGACATGTAATGAGGCTTCCTTTCTTGCCTATATCAAAGTACATTTAATCTGGGCTCTCATTTGCAGAAATGCATAGAAAACACAGAGCACAGAGGCACACTTTATTAAATGCCAGTTTGGGTCTAATTTTGCAGAGATCTCTTCTGTCTATGCAAAGAAAGCAGAGCACCAGATGCCTGCCCCATACCTAGCATTTCATTCACCATTATAAAAAAGCTTCAAACTTTCATTCAAAAATAAGTACCCCAGCCTGGTAAATCATTTAAATGTACTTTTGGAGAGATCTTGTTATTCACTGTATTAGATACTTGAAAGTTAAACAAGTGTATTCAAGGCTTAAACTGAAAAATTGCGGCTTGAACTTTTTCACAGGCAGCAAGATAAAAAGTTAAAAAGTATTTTATTAAGGTTTAACGTTAAAGCAATGTATTAAATGAATAGGATGTATTCCACTCAAAATATCTTCACTATTGGTGCTTTAATGTTGAACTTTAATAAAATAGGATTTATCTTTTAATCTTGCCACCTGTGAAAAAGTGCAAGCCGTAAGTTTTCCGTTTAAGCCAATAAGCCGTGTGTGTGATACTTGCATGATGACATCATTATTATTATTATTATTCTTTATTTATAAAGCGCCAACAGATTCCGCAGCGCTGCCCATGGGTACAAGGATAACAGTACAGTGGAGAAACAATACGATAAGACACAAAATTTTACAGACAAATACAGGGGGAATTGAGGGCCCTGTTCCCGTGGGAACTTACAATCTAGATATTTTGTAGGGCCCGTGTGCAACCCTACTCCCACTTGACTTGTTTCTCCCAAATGTTTCCAGAGTATACGAAGTCCACACACACACACAGCAATATATAAGAAATATCTACCTACCTCACCTAGTCCTCAGTGATCATAATGCTTTGTGTTTGTGAGTTGAGGCAGCAGTGCAAAAATGTGGGGCTAACTAAGAGACACCGTGAAAGCACCTGGTGTGCGGTAATGGAAGTCCCCGGGCCCACCCCCATAACTCTGCCACTCATCCTCTATCAATGAAGAGCCTACCGTGTTACTGCTTGGCTGGCCCTGAGCTGCTGCTGCCTGACTCCATCAGCCGCTAACTGCTTCTTCCCTCTCTCATATTCTTCCCGCGCACGGCTGCATGCATAGGTAGCTGGGACTGGGAGGGACGGAAGTGATGAGTTGGTGTCAGCCGTCGGCCTGTCAGTGGGGCACGCAATGTCACATGAGGCCCCTGTTACTCCCACTCCCAGCTGGATCTAACATAGTTCATAGCTGTTGCATCTGCTCGGCGGCGGGCCGCGGGTCCCCCAGTGTCAAAGTAGCATTGCAATTTCCAAATAGGCACAGAGCTACTGGCCTTGCAGTAATGGTGGGCGAGGCCAAGGGAACCGGCGGCCGAGCGGGCAAATGCCCGGTATGCCCTATGGTCAGTCCGGGCCTGGAGATGTTAAAATGTAAGTTACAAGCGTACCTCAGAGATACTGCGGTTTCTATTCCAGACCACCACAATAAAGCGAATATAACAATAAAGTGAATTTCCCAGTGCATATAAAAGTTACAGTATATTTACACTATAATGTAGTCTACTAAGTACAATAGTATTATGGTTAAAAAAACAATGTACATACCTTAACCAAAAAATACTTTTTTTGCTAAAAAATGCTAACCATCATCTGAGCCTTCAGTGAGTCATAATCTTTTTTCTGGTGGTGGGTATATATAGGAGAGTATATGTGTATTTATGCGTTTATATATGTTTGCAAATTGGCGCTGATAGACTTGCTTGACACAAGGTTGCCACAAACCTTCAATTTGTAAAAAGACTTAACTATTATTTCTTTTTTTACTTCTGTCACAGCCCTACAAGGAGACTTGGGACTCTACAGTAAGATTTATCTAGCCTGAAGTCATAAAACTTCTAGAATAACATGAGCTGCTATACTATAAAGTGAATTGGCTAGATAACAGGTAGTCAAATCTGCCCATGCTCATATGAGTCAGAATATATCCTAAATTGGCAAGATGTCCGCTTTCTTATCACATCGAGGGCAGGGGCTACACTGAGAATTTATAAGTGCAAGAAAACAAGTAAGTTGTTTGCTGTTTTTTTTAACACAATCTGTTTCTTTTTATGTTTCTTTTTTATTTAACATATTTGTTTTTACCAAAGCATCACTGTTTAATATCTCTTTAAAGGGATGTTAAGCAGTCTGTTTTATTGTAATAAAAAAATGCAATATGTATTATTCATCTATTTAAATGGATTTTACCTTTAATTTCTTTTTTTCACTACATTTGTGCCGCATCCTTTACTTCCTGTCACAGCCTTACAAATAGGAGGGGGCCTCTGCAGGAAGGTTTATCTTAGCGTGATGTCATAAAATTTCTAGGCTGGTTAGTATTAAAGGGACATTCCGGTCAAAATTTTAAAGCAAATAGAGGAATTGCATCTTTGAATAGAAACATATTCGCAATATACATGTATTGGCAAAAAAATGCTTCAAGTAAACGTTATCACTGTATTGGTGTTAACATTTTTCTCTGCACGAACAGCATTGCTGGATATTCTCAGTGCGCTAGCATTTTAAATATTTCAGCTGCTCAGAGCACCACTGGGACTTGTATCAGGTCAGCAATTAAACAATTGAGCCACAACCATATGATACAAGCATCTTACGCTCTAAATGCTTTAAATGTATCAAAATAAACAAGTGGGTATTAAACACAGCGAGTCAGGCAAAAATAGCATGTTCTTATGAATCAGAGCATGTCATTTTTCTGCTAACATGTCCCTTTAATTCATCAGGTGTAACATATAGAAAAATGGAGTGAGAAATAATCTATTGTTCCAAATAACAATTTTGCAATAGTCCCTCAGGCCATATACTCTATATGATCAAAAGTATTTGAACACCCCTGCTAATTATTCAGTTCAGGTGTTTCAGCCACACCCATTGCTAGCAGGTGCAACACTATCCAGCACATAGTCATGAAATCTCCATAAAATGAAGATCTCTGTGACTTTAACTGTGGCACTGTCATAGGATGCCACCTTTTCCACAAGTCAGTTTGTGAAATATTTACTGGTTGAGTCAGCTGTAATTGCTATTATTGTGAAGTGTCTAGCAGCAACAATAGCCTAGTGGTAGACAACACAAAATCCCAAAGCGGCGCTGCTGAGTGCTGAAACATTTAGTGCATAAACAACCACCTCTTATATGTTGCATTATTCTTTAAAGATTTCCAAAGTACCTCCTGGATGCAACATGAAATGGGTTTACATGGCCGAGCAACGGTACACAAGCCTCACATCAACATGTGCAAAACCCAAGTGTTTTGGCTGAAGTGGTGTAAATAAAGTTGTCACAGAACTCTGGAGCAATGTAAAACTTAAACTCTGGAGTCAAAATCATACTTCACTATTTGGCAGTCTGATGGAAGAATTACAGAACAAAGTGTAACAAAGTTTCACATTATGTTCATTACTTCATCTCTTATTATAATCTAATTTCTCAACAATGCAAACATTACCCAGGTTGCACTCTGGTCACATTCCAGAGGTTCCCTTGTCTCAGACTGAGTGGAATGGATGAATGGTTTCAACATTTCATTAGCAACCTTCAGTAAATTACAAACTTAACACTTTGCATACAGTTTACAACATGTTTAGCTAGCAGTGCTAGAGTGTGGAGTTATCTTTCATTCTAACAGAAATATATTACAGGCAGGGCCGGTGCTAGGATTTTTAGCTACACAGGCAAAGACACATTTTGCCGCCCCCCCCCCCCAAAAAAAAAAAAAAAAAGATATACCCTGCTACTTAATAAAATGTTCTTGTAATGTGTAGTAGCTATTTCTGCATGGTATAATGTGCAGGTAACAACATTTACCTACACACACACACACACACAATTTTACACATGCATACATATTTTCACACACATACATTTACACATACATACACACACACTCTTACACATATATACACATTTACACACACACACATATACATACACATTTACACACACATACACATACATACACACATTTACACATACATACACACACATTTACACATACATACACGCATATTTACACATACATACACACATACACATACAAACATACACACATATTTACACATACAAACATACACACATATTTACACACACATTTACACATACATACACACGCATTTACACATACATACACACACATTTACACATGCATACACATTTACACATGCATACACACACATTTACACAAGCATACACACACATATTTACACATGCATACACACACATATTTACACATGCATACACACACATATTTACACATACATACACACACATTTACACATACATACACACACATTTACACATGCATACACATTTACACATACATACACACACACATTTACACATGCATACACACACATATTTACACATGCATACACACACATATTTACACATACATACACACATATTTACACATACATACACACATATTTACACATACATACACACACACACATATTTACACATACATACACACACATTTACACATACACACACACACATTTACACATACATACACACACACATTTACACATACATACACATACACATTTACACATACATACACACATATTTACACATACATACACACATATTTACACATACATACACACACATTTACACATACATACACACACACATTTACACATACATACACACACATTTACACATACATACACACACATTTACACATACATATACACACATATTTACATATACATACACACATATTTACACATACATATTTACATATACATACACACACATATTTACACACACATACATACACACACACATTTACACATACATACACACACATTTACACATACATACACACACACATTTACACATACATACACACATATTTACACATACATACACACACACATTTACACATACATACACACACACATTTACACATACATACACACATATTTACACATACATACACACACATTTACACATACATACACACATATTTACACATACATACACACACACATTTACACATACATACACACACACATTTACACATACATACACACGCATTTACACATACATACACACACATTTACACATACATACACACACATTTACACATGCATACACATTTACACATGCATACACATTTACACATGCATACACACATATTTACACATGCATACACACACATATTTACACATGCATACACACACATATTTACACATACATACACACATATTTACACATACATACACACATATTTACACATACATACACACATATTTACACATACATACACACATATTTACACATACATACACACACACATATTTACACATACATACACACACATTTACACATACATACACACACACACACACTTACACATACATACACACATATTTACACATACATACACACACACATTTACACATACATACACACACACATTTACACATACATACACACATATTTACACATACATACACACACATTTACACATACACACACATATTTACACATACATACACACACACACATTTACACATACATACACACATATTTACACATACATACACACACATTTACACATACATACACACACATATTTACACATACATACACACACACACACATTTACACATACATACACACATATTTACACATACATACACACACATATTTACACATACATACACACACACATTTACACATACATACACACACATTTACACATACATACACACACATTTACACATACATACACACACATATTTACACATACATACACACACACATTTACACATACATACACACATATTTACACACACATATTTACATATACATACACACACATATTTACACACACATACATACACACACACATTTACACATACATACACACACATTTACACATACATACACACACACATTTACACATACATACACACATATTTACACATACATACACACACACATTTACACATACATACACACATATTTACACATACATACACACACATTTACACATACATACACACACATATTTACACATACATACACACACACATTTACACATACATACACACATATTTACACATACATACACACACATATTTACACATACATACACACACACATTTACACATACATACACACACACATTTACACATACATACACACACATTTACACATACATACACACACATATTTACACATACATACACACACATATTTACACATACATACACACACATTTACACATACATACACACATATTTACACATACATATTTACATATACATACACACACATATTTACACACACATACATACACACACACATTTACACATACATACACACACATTTACACATACATACACACACACATTTACACATACATACACACATATTTACACATACATACACACACACATTTACACATACATACACACATATTTACACATACATACACACATATTTACACATGCATACACATTTACACATACATACACACACACATTTACACATACATACACACACATTTACACATACATACACACACACATTTACACATACATACACACATATTTACACATACATACACACACACACATTTACACATACATACACAAATATTTACACATACATACACACACACATTTACACATACATACACACACACATTTACACATACATACACACATATTTACACATACATACATACATACATGTTAAGAGCAGCATGTGTCATATCACTTATTGAAATCACATATTATTTCCCCAAGTTGAGCTGAACTAGCATACACTTCAGTTCAGTGAACACTACAGACACAGCCGAGCAAAACTCTCTCCCTACCCATCCCCCTCTCCTGTTTGCCTACCCTCTGCTTACTGTGAGGGGCTTGTGTCCGATTTCCCAGTTAAATTGTGACCACTGACCTTCCTCTACAGCAGTGCTTTCCAAACTGTGTGTCGGGACACACTAGTGTGTCGGCAGCAGTGTGTAGGTGTGTCCCTGCTTCAGCACAATTTTTTTAAAATGTATTTATTTTTTTTTATTTTTTTTTTTGGTTTCTGACTTTCCGCCTGCTATGCATATCACATGGTTGACACATGATTGATACCTAGTGGGTCCCAGATCATCTTAACCAATTGGCGCAGCTCAGTGGGAACTGAAACTATTCCCATTGGCGGCTTTGGCGGCACATTGGTTTCTGACTGCACGTGTAGTCTCCTTAATTGGCTTGTGACTGCATGTGTAGTCAGTGAGTGGGACAGCAGTGTGTTTGCAGTGCGGGCAGTAGTCAGTAGGGCTCACGGAGCTCTGAGGGCGGCAGCTTAAACGCTGAGCTGAAGTCAGAGGGGTTTTTTTGCAGCTAGCTCCCAGTAGTGCATTGCTGCTCCTGCTCTTGATATATGGATAGGAAGTGGAAGCTTAAAAATGCTTGATGATGAAATCCGAGTATCTTTATCTAATATTCCACCAAATATTCAGAAATTGTGTTCATCCCATCAACCTCATAAATCCCATTAAAATATTAAGTAGCTATTGGTGTTATTAAACTTTTTTTTAATTCTTGCACATACATACTATTACTTGTAAATACATATTATTATTATTATATAATTTATGTATGTGTCCGTATATTTTAAAACAAGTTAGTTTAACCTCCTGTTTGCTAGTACAACTGAATTAATTACCGTGTCGCGAAATGATGTAGGTCTAAAAAGTGTGTCACCAACATGAAAAGTTTGGAAAGCTCTGCTCTACAGGAATTAAACAGCGCTTGCAACCTTGGTGGAGGAACCAATCACAATATTAAATATAAATAACTATAAAAATAATAATACTAATATTTATAAGAATCAGAATACAACATAACATACAAAAAAATGTCAAAAATAAAATTAAAATAAATCCAATAATAATAAAATAAACAATACAATAAGGTTATACACCTATGGTGATTAGGTTGACCAAAAAACAAAATAAAATACTATTATAAATACATGATGTCAAACAAAGAATCTCACCATAAACCACAAACCGCAAAGATTTACTCACAACAGAATAACCAAGAGACCGGTTGCAGCTAATTTTTCCTTTGAGCCGCCCGGAGCAGGGTAGAATCCAAAAGTGTCTGTGGAAAAATAAAGCGCAACCAGAATCAAGTGTAGGGTATTTGAAATTAGACACACAACACTACCGTATTGCACTTACAATGTTAAGAATCTTTATTGCACATCAATCCCAACGAATCTTCCAGCAAGATAAAAGAACAAAGTTAAAAACCCTCCGTAAGTCTGTTATTTATAGGAAATCCTCCACCAGCGTGTCTCGATCATCAACGCTCACAGCATACGTCCTCACGTCTCGCGTGTGGCTGTAGAAGTAGCCTAAATAGTCGAGCTGAGAGGTAAATGCAGGGTGAATCTTCTACGGGTCGTCGGGTGTACCTATTTTAGCCTCAATGCGTTTCTAGAGGCACCGTGCAGTCTTTCTCAAGAGGAAGTGTATCCACAATGGTCACATATTTCCTTACATAGCTTATAGTCCATTCTCATTGGTTAGGAAATGCTCCAATCACCCTAATTCAAAGTCTTTTCTGCTGATCATTACAGTCTAAGTAAAAACAACTTCAAGAAATGTTTAATACTTATCATAACACCAAATGCATATGGGAAAACTATGAAACATACTTACAATATTCTTAGAACACTTAAAACTACTAACTCATAATGCAATTCATATATCATAATATTAACAATATTTATAAAAAAGGGAAATTCATAAAACTTTCGATGTGAAAATATCTATTGAAAACGCTACTCATTATATGTTTAATGCTTAGATCATGACAAAACCTCATTTGAGACAATTCTATAAATGTATTAGTTAAATGAACTTCTGACCAACTTATATACCCTGGATGATTACAGTGAAAGTTTACTTAAAGGGACACTAAACCCAAAATTGTTCTTTCGTGATTCAGATAGAGCATGCAATTTTAAGCAATTTCTAATTTACTCCTATCATCAAATTTTCTTCGTTCTCTTGCTATATTTATTTAAAAAGCAGGAATATGATGCATAGGAGCCGGCCATTTTTGGTTGAAAACCTGGGTTATTCTTGCTTATTGGAGGGTAAATGAAAGCATCAAATAAGCAAGCGCTATCCATGGTGCTGAACCTAAAATAGTCTGGCTGCTAAGATTTACATTCCTGCTTTTAACATAAAGATAGCAAGAGAACGAAGAAAAATTGATAATAGGAGTAAATTAAAAAGTTGCTTAAAATTTCATGCTCTATCTGAATCATGATAGAAAAAAATTGTGTTCAGTGTCCCTTTAACTGAGGAAATACCAACTAAAATGAACTGATATAACCTTTTCCTGAAATCTAAAAAATAATAATAATAAATATACTGTTATCATCGAGTCACTTTTCATAGCTACAAGTGAACTCCATATGCGTAATTCCGTACCAAGACCTGACACATTTTTCTTAGTATAAGTGTTGTGTTTCCTTGGCTACAGTGAATCCAAAGATCCAGCAACTTGTACTTCCCTTCTTTCTCTCTCACGGACCTAGAGAAAACCAACTGGTAATAGTATAAGAGCAATAGGACAGGTGCATTGAGTCACTTTGTTATTCTACGGGTGTACTCTGCATGCATAATTCCAGTCCCAGGATTTGCTAGACATATTACTTTTAACCAGATTCAATGGAATATACTACATCACGGAAACAAGTTACCATATTATTAGGAACAACCATATTATTAGGAACAACTATCGATTTTCAACTCAATATACAAGATTTCCTCAGCTCCAGAAACAATTTGAGAAATAAAAACGTATGTACTTTTGACATTACTGGATCTCATTCTAAAGAGACTAAGGCCTAGATTTGGAGTTCGGCGGTAAAAGGGCTGCTAACGCTCCGCGGGCTTTTTTCTGGCCGCACCATAAATTTAACTCTGGTATCGAGAGTTTAATCAAATGCTGCGTTAGGCTCCAAAAAAGGAGCGTAGAGCATTTTTACCGCAAATGCAACTCTCGATACCAGAGTTGCTTACGGACGCGGCCGGCCTCAAAAACGTGCTCGTGCACGATTCCCCCATAGGAAACAATGGGGCTGTTTGAGCTGAAAAAAAACCTAACACCTGCAAAAAAGCAGCGTTCAGCTCCTAACGCAGCCCCATTGTTTCCTATGGGGAAACACTTCCTACGTCTGCACCTAACACTCTAACATGTACCCCGAGTCTTAACACCCCTAACCTTACACTTATTAACCCCTAATCTGCCGCTCCCGCTATCGCTGACACCTGCATATTGTTTTTAACCCCTAATCTGCCGCTCCGTAAACCGCCGCCACCTACGTTATCCCTATGTACCCCTAATCTGCTACCCCTAACACCGCCGACCCCTATATTATATTTATTAACCCCTAACCTGCCCCCCACAACGTCGCCGACACCTGCCTACACTTATTAACCCCTAATCTGCCGAGCGGACCTGAGCGCTACTATAATAAATGTATTAACCCCTAATCCGCCTCACTAACCCTATCATAAATAGTATTAACCCCTAATCTGCCCTCCCTAACATCGCCGACACCTAACTTCAATTATTAACCCCTAATCTGCCGACCGGAGCTCACCGCTATTCTAATAAATGTATTAACCCCTAAAGCTAAGTCTAACCCTAACACTAACACCCCCCTAAGTTAAATATAATTTAAATCTAACGAAATAAATTAACTCTTATTAAATAAATTATTCCTATTTAAAGCTAAATACTTACCTGTAAAATAAATCCTAATATAGCTACAATATAAATTATAATTACATTGTAGCTATTTTAGGATTAATATTTATTTTACAGGCAACTTTGTAATTATTTTAACCAGGTACAATAGCTATTAAATAGTTAAGAACTATTTAATAGTTACCTAGTTAAAATAATAACAAATTTACCTGTAAAAGAAATCCTAACCTAAGTTATAATTAAACCTAACACTACCCTATCAATAAAATAATTAAATAAACTACCTACAATTACCTACAATTAACCTAACACTACACTATCAATAAATTAATTAAACACAATTCCTACAAATAAATACAATTAAATAAACTAGCTAAAGTACAAAAAATAAAAAAGAACTAAGTTACAGAAAATAAAAAAATATTTACAAACATAAGAAAAATATTACAACAATTTTAAACTAATTACACCTACTCTAAGCCCCCTAATAAAATAACAAAGCCCCCCAAAATAAAAAATTCCCTACCCTATTCTAAATTAAAAAAGTTACAAGCTCTTTTACCTTACCAGCCCTGAACAGGGCCCTTTGCGGGGCATGCCCCAAGAATGTCAGCTCTTTTGCCTGTAAAAAAAAACATACAATACCCCCCCCCCAACATTACAACCCACCACCCACATACCCCTAATCTAACCCAAACCCCCTTAAAGAAACCTAACACTAAGCCCCTGAAGATCTTCCTACCTTGTCTTCACCATACCAGGTTCACCGATCCGTCCTGGCTCCAACATCTTCATCCAACCCAAGCGGGGGTTGGCGATCCATAATCCGGTCCAGAAGAGGCTCCAAAGTCTTCCTCCTATCCGGCAAGAAGAGGACATCCGGACCGGCAAACATCTTCTCCAAGCGGCATCTTCGATCTTCTTCCATCCGGAGCGAAGCGGCAGGATCCTGAAGACATCCAGCGCGGAACATCCATCCGGACCGACGACTGAACGACGAATGACTGTTCCTTTAAGGGACGTCATCCAAGATGGCGTCCCTCGAATTCCGATTGGCTGATAGGATTCTATCAGCCAATCGGAATTAAGGTAGGAATTTTCTGATTGGCTGATGGAATCAGCCAATCAGAATCTAGTTCAATCCGATTGGCCGATCCAATCAGCCAATCAGATTGAGCTCGCATTCTATTGGCTGATCGGAACAGCCAATAGAATGCGAGCTCAATCTGATTGGCTGATTGGATCAGCCAATCGGATTGAACTTGATTCTGATTGGCTGATTCCATCAGCCAATCAGAAAATTCCTACCTTAATTCCGATTGGCTGATAGAATCCTATCAGCCAATCGGAATTCGAGGGACGCCATCTTGGATGACGTCCCTTAAAGGAACAGTCATTCGTCGTTCAGTCGTCGGTCCGGATGGATGTTCCGCGCTGGATGTCTTCAGGATCCTGCCGCTTCGCTCCGGATGGAAGAAGATCGAAGATGCCGCTTGGAGAAGATGTTTGCCGGTCCGGATGTCCTCTTCTTGCCGGATAGGAGGAAGACTTTGGAGCCTCTTCTGGACCGGATTATGGATCGCCAACCCCCGCTTGGGTTGGATGAAGATGTTGGAGCCAGGACGGATCGGTGAACCTGGTATGGTGAAGACAAGGTAGGAAGATCTTCAGGGGCTTAGTGTTAGGTTTATTTAAGGGGGTTTGGGTTAGATTAGGGGTATGTGGGTGGTGGGTTGTAATGTTGGGGGGGGGGTATTGTATGTTTTTTTTTACAGGCAAAAGAGCTGAAATTCTTGGGGCATGCCCCGCAAAGGGCCCTGTTCAGGGCTGGTAAGGTAAAAGAGCTTGTAACTTTTTTAATTTAGAATAGGGTAGGGAATTTTTTATTTTGGGGGGCTTTGTTATTTTATTAGGGGGCTTAGAGTAGGTGTAATTAGTTTAAAATTGTTGTAATATTTTTCTTATGTTTGTAAATATTTTTTTATTTTCTGTAACTTAGTTCTTTTTTATTTTTTGTACTTTAGATAGTTTATTTAATTGTATTTATTTGTAGGAATTGTGTTTAATTAATTTATTGATAGTGTAGTGTTAGGTTAATTGTAGGTAATTGTAGGTAGTTTATTTAATTATTTTATTGATAGGGTAGTGTTAGGTTTAATTATAACTTAGGTTAGGATTTATTTTACAGGTAAATTTGTTATTATTTTAACTAGGTAACTATTAAATAGTTCTTAACTATTTAATAGCTATTGTACCTGGTTAAAATAATTACAAAGTTGCCTGTAAAATAAATATTAATCCTAAAATAGCTATAATATAATTATAATTTATATTGTAGCTATATTAGGATTTATTTTACAGGTAAGTATTTAGCTTTAAATAGGAATCATTTATTTAATAAGAGTTAATTTATTTCGTTAGATTTAAATTATATTTAACTTAGGGGGGTGTTAGTGTTAGGGTTAGACTTAGCTTTAGGGGTTAATACATTTATTAGAATAGCGGTGAGCTCCGGTCGGCAGATTAGGGGTTAATAATTGAAGTTAGGTGTCGGCGATGTTAGGGAGGGCATATTAGGGGTTAATACTATTTATGATAGGGTTAGTGAGGCGGGTTAGGGGTTAATAACTTTATTATAGTAGCGCTCAGGTCCGCTCGGCAGATTAGGGGTTAATAAGTGTAGGCAGGTGTCGGCGACGTTGAGGGGGGCAGATTAGGGGTTAATAAATATAATATAGGGGTCGGCGATGTTAGGGGTAGCAGATTAGGGGTACATAGGGATAACGTAGGTGGCGGCGATTTGCGGTCGGAAGATTAGGGGTTAATTATTTTAAGTAGCTTGCGGCGACGTTGTGGGGGGCAAGTTAGGGGTTAAGAAATATAATATAGGGGTCGGCGGGGTTAGGGGCAGCAGATTAGGGGTACATAAGTATAACGTAGGTGGCGGTCTGCAGATTAGGGGTTAAAAATTTAAATAGAGTGGCGGCGATGTGGGGGGACCTCGGTTTAGGGGTACATAGGTAGTTTATGGGTGTTAGTGTACTTTAGGGTACAGTAGTTAAGAGCTTTATAAACCGGCGTTAGCCAGAAAGCTCTTAACTCCTGCTATTTTCAGGCGGCTGGAGTTTTGTCGTTAGAGCTCTAACGCTCACTTCAGAAACGACTCTAAATACCAGCGTTAGAAAGATCCCATTGAAAAGATAGGATACGCAAATGGCGTAGGGGGATCTGCGGTATGGAAAAGTCGCGGCTGAAAAGTGAGCGTTAGACCCTTTAATCACTGACTCCAAATACCGGAGGTAGCCTAAAACCAGCGTTAGGAGCCTCTAACGCTGGTTTTGACGGCTACCCCCGAACTCCAAATCTAGGCCTAAGACTGCTATCACAAATGCTCATTTAAGTGGATTATTTTATTGATACCAATAAGGATTGATTTCACTATAAGGTTTATCATTTAAATCAGATTTATTGCAACTTTGTTCATAATCCTATGTGGCGTCCACGCAATTACCGAAATTAAATTGTTACATTTCATTGTTGAGTATTTTAATTGTGTTACGTTTTAAACATTCGTTTTATAAATTATTTTTAGATTTTTAGAAACTCTATTGTTAGTCTGTGTTTTATACTGTACCACGGAATTCAGTATACACTTGCGATATAATCTGTAAGTTTTCTTTTCGATGTCAGCATCCATTATAACTATTAGTTAGGTATCTAATTAATTATTTTTTTATTACAATTGTTTTCTATGACACTTCCATGTAATAAATTATGTTATATTGATTCTACGCATATATATTGATTCAATGTCCATTTATATATATATATATATATATATATATATATATATATATATATATATATATATACTGTGTATATACACTATATATATCTGTCAGGTAGCTAGTATTCTTACTGAATATAGATACAGGGTTCTGGATCACAACTGCAGATAGTTAAGCACATCAGAAGGAAGGGATTCTGGATAGAGGAAAACAGTGTTCTCCTGATTTGTATGTTACAGGAGAATGAACTATGTATCAACCGTAGATAGTTAACAAAGTTGCTGTTCTCTTTAGGAGAATGTCTATGACGGCTGTTAACCTGTGTACTAGCTGACACAAGAAAGTGAGTCTCACGAGTTGGAGGTTATCAGAAGAAGTAGAGATGGTCTGTTTATTTCAACCTCCGTAGCGAGAGTGCAGAGACAGGCTAGACAAAAAAAAACCTGTGGAATGAATCAGTGAAACTGATCTGTCAAATGACGTGGAGAAGTGGGCGTAGAAGTGCAGGTATCCTTGCAGAGATTCAGAGGCTTGCGTTGAGAGGAGGCGGTAATGCCAGGAGGATGCAACATCTGTTGGCTTGACAGGACTGACGCAATCTGTGGGGCGGTCCTGCTCGGCTGAGAATCAGAGGCTTGTGTTTAGCGGTGGGCGGTAACGCCCGGAGGATGGAGCAGCTGTTGCCTTGTCAGATGTGACGTAGACTGTGGGGCGGTCCTGCCTGGCTACGTAGTATGAGATAAAGTATGTAATCAGAATGGAATGTATTCTGGCTCAATGTCGTCCGGCAATAAAAGTTATATCACAAGTGTGACAGAGATCTGAGTGTGTGGTAAGTTTGCCAAAAAGGAAAAGCCAGGAATCGTGATTCAGTTCTCTGTGAGAACGGAACTGCAGCGCAGTAACTGGGAATCTTTCTGTTTGGTATATGATTACTCCTTAGGAAGCTTGTAGCAAGGATCCCCAATAATAGGATAGTTGTCAGTTTTGTGTAACCTTTTGTTGGAAGAAATGAATCACAACTGCAGGAGCTGACTAAAATAAAAATGTTTTGTTTGTATCACCCTTTTACTTAACTTTCTATGTGGCAGAAAGGTAATGAGGTTAAGATGAGTTGTTAGAATTGGAACCTTGCAGTCTGGAAACTCACAGGAGCTGACTGCAGACAGGTGTTTTAGTAGTATGCTTTGTGTTCTATTATCAATTTAACTTACAAAAGCAACTGGAACTGCAATTTGCTTCAGTGGTATATTCTGCAGATACTTAGGCAGTAAAGGATTGGAAAGTTGGTGACGAGTCCTATGATGTCACGAGTGGGAGGAGCCAGGTTCCGCGACGTGAGATTCCAGAGAGCAGTAATCCTTTTTGAGAATGGTAACCGGAGTGCTAGTGACGTTGTTGGTGATGTCACTAGTGGGAGGAGTCAAGTTCCGTGACCGGAGATACCAGTGAGCAGTTATCCTTGGAGAATGGTAACTGGAATGCTAGTGATGTTGTTTGTGACGTCACTAGTAGGAGGAGCCAAGTTCCGTGATCGGAGTTACCAGATCGGGTAGTCTTTTGGTAAGCTGAATTCCTACATTTGAGCAAGGTGCCAGATCTCACTAGTCCTCTTAGTGCTGCAAGTGGTTATGTCTCTTGTGAAGATGTCTTGTAAACTTGCTTGCAAATTCAGAAGTACCCAGTGAACCAACTCTCGTCCAGTAGTTAGGCTGAGGGTTAACCGATAATCACAACTTCAGTCTGGAAAGACTAGCAGGAGAAGGTAGGTTAATAACAGTGGATAGATAATGTCAGCGTGCTGGAGAAACACCCAGTTAAGCAAGCTGAACGGTCAGAGATTTAGCAACAGTGCAGGAAGCTCAGTAAACCAACTTGCTTGAAATCAACTGATGAAAATACTAAGCACCTGGATGTATGAGCAAGGTGCTTTTAAAGGGAAAGGGGGTTGGGTTATCACATAGTGAAGTTAGAGATCCTGACAGAACCCTTACAATGGTAGATAGTCGGTTGTCAACACAGCAGTACTCCTGGATAGAAAGTTTATTGCGGTATGCAGATTTGGAGCCAAAGTTCTTTACAGGAACGGCTTGTCTAGACTAGCAGCAATGCTACACAGCTAAACAATAATTGGCAAGTTGAGTAGAGGATTATGGGAATATATAGGGAAGGACTTAAAGGTATATACACCATAAAGTAGAAACATGACATGTCCCCCCATCAAAGGGGCTGCACAGCAGCAACAGTTCCGGGTCTGTCACGTTTCGTACGGTGGAATTGAGTAATCAAACATGAGGCATTAAGATTCGAGGAGAGTTCCCAGGAATCTTCGTCGGGGGTGTAACCCTTCCAACGGACTAAATATTGTAACTGTCCTTTGAATAGCCTGGAATCCCGGATGGAACTTATCTCATAAATATCTTCATCAATTAAGACAGGAGGTTGATGAAAATCAGCAGTTTGTGATCTAGTAGGTGTATAGGGTTTTAGCAAGAACACATGGAATGTAGGATGTATTTGATATTCAAGAGGTAACTCCAATGTGACAGCATTTTCGTTCACCAGTTTTCTTATCTCAAAAGGTCCTATGAAGAGTTGTGAGAATTTTCTACATGGTGTTTTCAGCTTCAGATGCCTTGTGGACAGCCAAACTTTATCCCTAGAGAATACGATGGCGGTTTTCTTATTTTGGTGTCATAATATTTATTTTGTCTCTCCTGAGCTTGTTTTATGTTATCTTTTAAATAAGTGATCGTTTCAGATAGGGTATTAATGGTTTCATCAATTTGGGGTGAAGTAGTGTTTAGATGAGGAAATAAATGGAAGGTGGGGTGATACCCATAATTGGAGAAGAAGGGAGAACTCTTAGTGGAGGCATTGGTTGAGTTGTTGTAGGCGTATTCTGCCATAGGTATACTGTTGGACCATTGATCTTGGTGAAACGAACAATAACACCTGATATACTGCTCCAACCACTGGTTAACTCTTTCGGTTTGCCCATTTGTCTGGGGGTGATAAGCTGTGCTGTATCGTTGGTCGATTTGGAGAACCTTACATAGTTGTTTCCAAAACTTGGATGTGAATTGAGATCCCCTGTCGGTTATAATGATGGATGGGAGACCATGTAGACATACTATATGTTTTAGAAATAGCTGTGCCGTTTCTGAGGAGGTTGGTAGTTTCTTTTATGGAATGAAATGCACCGTTTTTGTGAGAAGGTCGACTAAGACCAGTATGGTGTTGTAGTTATTAGATGGGGGGGAGATCAACAATAAAATCCATCCCTACGGTTTGCCATGGTCTGTCTGGAATCTGAAGTGGTTTTAGTAATCCATAAGGATTTTACAGATTGATCGATCTTAGGCCACCAATAATTTCTTTTTAAGAGCTCCAATGTTCTGTGGACACCTGGATGACCAACGAGAGGTGAATCATGATGGTTGTACATTATAGGCTCTCTGAGTGAGGGTGGTATGTAGAGCTTGTCCTTGTAGTAGTAGAAACCATCAGATTTTTTTTGCAATTTTTCCTTTGGGAAGGTAAGATCTTCCTGTTGGTTTACACGTAGGGAGTAGTAAGGGCTTATTGTGGCACCAATAAAGTGTTCTGGAGATAATATAGTTTGCGGAGAGGTATCAGTGAAAGGTTGGTTAATCTTTTCAATTCTGGAATTAATCAGAACCAACCCTGTGCAAAACCTCCCTATTTAAGGATGGCTTTTAGTCTGCATTTTTGTCTTCACATTGGATCTGTTTTGTCAAGTCAGAACCTGTTTCCTGTACTTCTTTGGAGAAAGATTTCCTTTGCACCTGTTTACAAGGTATTACCAGGAGAAAGCCTTTACCTTTAAACCTGTTACCAATCTTCAAGTTTGTTTCCTGCTTTATGCAAATTCCTGCACTCAGCTATTGCCAGGAGAAAGACTTCACCTTTGCACCTGTTTACAAGGTATTACCAGGAGAAAGCCTTTACCTTTAAACCTGTTACCAATCTACAAGTTTGTTTCCTGCTTTATGCAATTCCTGCACTTGGCCATTGCCAGGAGAAAGATTTCCTTTGCACCTGTTTACAAGGTATTACCAGGGCAAAGCCTTTACCTTTAAACCTGTTACCAGTTTGCAAGTTTGTTTCCTGCCTTCAGCAATTACAAGGAGAGAGACTTTACCTTTAAACCTGTTACCAGTTTGCAAGTTGTTTCCTGCATTGTGCAATTCCTGCACTCAGCAATTACAAGGAGAGACTTTACCTTTAAACCTGTTACCAGTTTGCAAGTTGTTTCCTGCATTGTGCAATTCCTGCACTCAGCAATTACAAGGAGAGAGACTTTACCTTTAAACCTGTTACCAGTTTGCAAGTTGTTTCCTGCATTGTGCAATTCCTGCACTCAGCAATTACAAGGAGAGAGACTTTACCTTTAAACCTGTTACCAGTTTGCAAGTTTGTATCCTGCCTTGTGCAAATCCTGCACTCAGCAATTAGTAGGAGAAAGACTTTCCTTTTTGAATCTGCATCTCTGCTTACTTTGTTTGTTTATTTTCACTCCTGCTGTATGTGGTCTTAACATACCTGAGTAGCATATTTAAATATCCTGCAAGTATTTGCTTAAACAAAGTATTCTGTTGTTTAAATAAATTTGTTTTCATTTTCAATCAGTATGGCTTCTACTAATCTTCCTTTAAAGCAACTGTTCCAGACAATGAGGCTCTCACATGATATCCTGAGACAGAACATGACAGAATGTGAAGACCTTAAAAGAGAGCCCTCTGGGATTATTGCTGTATTGGAATCAGTGTTAAAGTTTATTAAGGACATACTGATTAACTTCATGGAGCTGGTGGAAATGTTATCTCTCCCAACCAAAACCTTGTCTGAAGTTACCTCCCAAACAAGGAAAGGTTTTAAAGAACCCTTAACAGAAGAGGAAAAGACTCGGCGAAGACAGCTTAACCTCTGTTTCTATTGTGGGGGAACTGGTCACCGCATCACAGGGTGTCCAGTAAGACCCCCTAGAGGATCAAGTCGAGATACAGCCAAGTTTAAAATGGACTCTGATGTTAAGGGAACAAATTATTCTTCCACTAGCAAACTTATAGATACCCCTGGAGAGGATCCAGCTACTGAGAATACATCTATTCTACAAGCAACCGTTTCTAACACGCTTCAAGAAATGGTACCTGATTTGAAACAGATGGTTGTTGGCAGTACAACTTCAACAACATCCACTACCCATGCCACTGCCTCTGTTTCTGCATCTACCACATTGGGGAACTCTGCAAAAACACCTCCTGGAAATCCTGCACATTACCTTGTTTCTGCCTTGGTTGGAGATCCATCTAACAAAAGTCACTCATCAGACATAAAAGTGACAAATCTTCCAGCTGAATCAGACCCTGACAAATCTAAAGTTCCACACCTCCCTGCACCACCTTCACCCAGCTACTCATTGACTGAGAAAGAATTGAATGAGATGGTTGAATTGGATATAAATGACACAGAAAATGAATTCCTGGACTCTGAAGGAGAGGTCATACCTTACCCGGAGGTACTCTACCCATCAGGCAGATATGACCCAGATAACAAATTCCTTGACTCTGAAGGAGAGGTCTTTTCCTACCCGGAGGTACCCTGCCCATCAGCCAGTCCATTGCAAGCTGCTGGGTATAATCAGGAACCTCTAAATCAAAACTGTCTTGGTTTTTCAGCTCTTGTTATGCCTACAGGGATATCTTCTAAGGGTCCCCAATCTCAGGCAGCTGTTCCAAGCAAAGAATCCATTCCATCTGATTGTATTAGGGCTTCAAATGGAACACTTGTTCGTAAATCCCACCTTCAGATGTTTGAACAGGCTTTGAGCGCCCAGAGTGCGCTCTTTGGAGGGGGCATCTGTCATGAACCAAGCCTCCAGACGAAAAAGAAAAAGAAAAGGTCTGGGAGGCATTCTGCTAAGAAGGGCTGTGTGGGGATTTGAACCTGTGACTCTGTGGTTGCTATTTCTGTTTGCTTACATGTTGAGCCACAGCCAGTTCTAGCAATAGCATGGATCTTAAAAGATCTGATAAATAACTATTTGCCTTACTTGTTATTACACCTGTGCAACACACAGGTGTTCTCAATTCTGGAATTAATCAGAACCAACCCTGTGCAAAACCTCCCTATTTAAGGATGGCTTTTAGTCTGCATTTTTGTCTTCACATTGGATCTGTTTTGTCAAGTCAGAACCTGTTTCCTGTACTTCTTTGGAGAAAGATTTCCTTTGCACCTGTTTACAAGGTATTACCAGGAGAAAGCCTTTACCTTTAAACCTGTTACCAATCTTCAAGTTTGTTTCCTGCTTTATGCAAATTCCTGCACTCAGCTATTGCCAGGAGAAAGACTTCACCTTTGCACCTGTTTACAAGGTATTACCAGGAGAAAGCCTTTACCTTTAAACCTGTTACCAATCTACAAGTTTGTTTCCTGCTTTATGCAATTCCTGCACTTGGCCATTGCCAGGAGAAAGATTTCCTTTGCACCTGTTTACAAGGTATTACCAGGGCAAAGCCTTTACCTTTAAACCTGTTACCAGTTTGCAAGTTTGTTTCCTGCCTTCAGCAATTACAAGGAGAGAGACTTTACCTTTAAACCTGTTACCAGTTTGCAAGTTGTTTCCTGCATTGTGCAGACAGAGCGTCAGCCTTTCTGTTTTTGGACCCTGGACGGTATGTAATATGAAAGTTAAACCTTGTGAAGTACAAACTCCAGCGAAGTTGACGAGCTGACAGGGTTTTACTTGATTGGAGATACTTCAAATTACAGTGATCTGTATAGATGAGTATAGGTAATTTTGTGCCTTCAAGTAGATGGTGCCAGTGTTCAAAGGATTTTTTAATGACTAGGAGCTCCTTTTCTCCTATGGGATAATTTGATTCAGGAGGTGTCATTAACCTTGAAAAAAAAGCAACAGGATGAATTGGTTCTGTGGGAGATTTCCGTTGAGAGAGTATGGCTCCTATAGCATTTTTATAGGCATCTACCTCGAGGATGAATTGTAATTCTGGATTGGGGAATTGTAGAATGGGTGCGGTGGTGAAAGATATCTTCAGGATGTTGAATGCTTCCTGTGCTTTTGGACTCCAAGTGAAAGGAGAATGTGATCCAGTAAGGCTGCTGAGGGGTTTAGCGATGTTTGAGAAACCTCTAATGAATTTGTGGTAAAAATTGGCGAATCCTAGGAAACGTTGTACATCCTTTTTTACAAGTAGGTATTGGCCAGTTCTGTATAGCCTCTACTTTGTTATCCTCCATCTTAAGACCTGAAGATGAGATGTGGTATCCAAGGAAAGATATTTCAGTGACATGGAACAAGCATTTCTCAGGTTTGTCATATGGCTGGTGAGTCCGTAAATGACCTAGCACCCAGCGGACATGTTTATGATGTTCTTCTATGTTGTCAGAGTAAATAAGGATGTCATCCAAATAGACCACCATACACACGTCCAACAGATCTCTAAAGATGTCGTTTATGAAGTATTGGAACATGGCAGGGGCGTTGCAGAGCCCAAAAGGCATTACCCTATATGCGTACAACCCATAACGAGTTCTGAACACAGTGAGCCATTCGCCGCCCTCTCTGATTCAGACCAGATTGTAGGCTCCTCTTAGGTCTAGTTTGGTGTATATTTTGGCTTCACTAAGACGCTTAACTAACTCAAGTATTAGGGGTAACAGATACCTATTCTTCACTGTCCTCTTATTAAGTTCACGATAATCGATAATAGGCCTGAGTGAGTTGTCTTTTTTTTTTACAAAAAAAATGCCAGCTCTGGCTGGTGAAGTTGAAGGCCTGATGAAACATTTCTTAAGATTCTCGTCTATATATGATTTCAGGTGCTCGAATTCGGGTTGGGACAATGGGTATCTGTGCCCATAGGGGATAGTGGACCCGGGTAATAATTCTATTGGGCAATCATAAATACGGTGGAGAGGCAGTGTCTCAGCTTCCTTTTTATTGAAGACATCTAGAAAATCTTGGTATTCTTCTGGTAATGTGAATTCTGTTATCTGTAATATTTTCTGGTGAGGGTAACATGTCAGACAGAATGAGGAATTGAAATCTATCTGAAGCGTATCCCAATGAATGATGGGTTGATGTAGTTGGAGCCATGATAAGCCTGAAACAACAGGAAACAAAGGTGAAGGGGTTATATCAAAAGAGATAAATTCAACATGTCCGGTGTCTGTTGTGACTTTAATGGGAATAGTCTGGTGTGTAACAGGTCCAGTGTTAACAAAAGACCCGTCAATAACACAAATCAACACAGGTTTTGCTTTTAATTGTTTTGCTAATTCAGCATCAAGGAAATTGAAGTATGCCCAATAGAGTCAATGATGCCTTCAGTTCGGAGTGCTTGATGATCCCACTGTAGAGAGAGAGATATAATACAGTAAGCAGAATTAGTGATTTTATTGGTAAAACAGTTTTTTATTGTATCTGACTTACTGTTCTTTTGGCGTTGTAGAATAGGACATTCTCTCACAGTATGAGCAGGGGATGCACAGTACATGCACAGATTTTTTTTCTGCAGAGCCTTTCTTCAGGCTCTAGAGGTCCCTTCATAAACTCTAGTTCCATAGGGATGGGAGAATCCTTAGTGGAGGAGACAGAGCTGTGAGAAGGGTAGTATTTATGTGGTGTTTTGGGTTGTTGACGCTCAGCACGCCTCTCTCTAAGACGTCTGTCGATCTGAATAAAGAGATTTATTAAAACCTCCAGGGTCCTTTGAAGTTCGATACGGGCTAACTCATCCTTGAGGGAATCACTTAAGCTGAGCCTGTATTGGTTGCGAAGAGCAACGTCACTCCACTCGGAATCTTTTACGTAGAGTTTGAACTCTGTTAAATATTCTTCGACAGGTCGCCGGCCTTGTTTAAGTGAGCGCATCTTGGCCTCGGCGGTTAGTTGCTTCTGGGTATCTTCGTATAATGTACTTATTTGAGAAAAAAAATCTGTAAGGGATCCTAGAATAGGGTCATCGTTTTCGAAGAACATATCAGCCCATATTCTAGGCTCTCCCCTTAGAAATGAAATCACAGTCATAACCTTTATCCTTTCGGTATGATAAGTCTTTGGTCTCATTTGGAAAAGTAAATTACATGCATTCCTGAACTGTCTGAAAGTTGACCTTTCTCCAGATAATTTTTCGGGGAGAGATACTTGTGGTTCTGGGGTGTTGTTCTTAACCATAGCTCTAAGGCTGTCATTTTGAATTTGGAGCTCTCTTACTCCCTGTGAGAGTTGGTCTACATGCTGAGATAAATTGTACACAACGTTGGGGATATCTGCTGGATCCATAATGGGCCAATTATTATGTCAGGTAGCTAGTATTCTTACTGAATATAGATACAGGGTTCTGGATCGCAACTGCAGATAGTTAAGCACATCAGAAGGAAGGGATTCTGGATAGAGGAAAACAAGAATCGGTGTTCTCCTGATTTGTATGTTACAGGAGAATGAACTATGTATCAACCGTAGATAGTTAACAAAGTTGCTGTTCTCTTTGAGAGAATGTTTTTGACGGCTGTTAACCTGTGTACTAGCTGACACAAGAAAGTGAGTCTCACAAGTAGGAGGTTATCAGAAGAAGTAGAGATGGTCTGTTTGTTTCAACCTCCGTAGCGAGAGTGGAGAGACATGCTAGACAAAAAAAAACCCTGTGGAATGAATCAGTGAAACTGATCTGTCAGATGACGTGGAGAAGTGGGTGTAGAAGTGCAGGTATCCTTGCAGAGATTCAGAGGCTTGCGTTGAGCAGAGGCGGTAATGCCCAGAGGATGCAACAGCTGTTGCCTTGTCAGATGTGAAGTAGACTGTGGGCCTTGACAGGACTGACGTAATCTTTGGGGCGGTCCTGCTTGGCTGAGAATCAGCGGCTTGTGTTGAGCGGTGGGCAGCAACTCCCGGAGGATGGAGCAGCTGTTGCCTTGTCAGATGTGACGTAGACTGTGGGGTGGTCCTGCACGGCTAGGTAGTATGAGATAAAGTATGTAATCGGAATGTAATGTATTCTGGCTCAATGTCGTCCGGCAATAGAGGTTATATCACAAGTGTGACAGAGAACTGAGTGTGTGGTAAGTTTGCCAAAAAGGGAAAGCCAGGAATCGTGATTCAGTTCTCTGTGAGAACGGAACTGCAGCGCAGTAACTGGGAATCCTTCTGTTTGGTATATGATTACTCCTTAGGAGGCTTGTAGCAGGGATCCCCAATAATAGGATGGTAGATAGTCGGTTGTCAACACAGCAGTACTCCTGGATAGAAAGTTTATTGCGGTATACAGATTTGGAGCCAAAGTTGTTTACAGGAACGGCTTGTCTAGACTAGCAGCAATGCTACACAGCTAAACAATATTTGGCAAGTTGAGTAGAGGATTATGGTAATATATAGGGAAGGACTTAAAGGTATATACACCATAAAGTAGAAACATGACAATATCTCTCTCTGCTTTCATTAGCACTTCCTATTATTTTTTGTTTTTTATTGGCCACGTGTGGCTGTGGTGCCCTCACATATATATATATATATATTGGCTGTCTATTAATAATGAAATAGAACAGGTAATGGGTAGGCCTTTTTCAATGGATCCTATGACTTCTTAATAGAATACCTAAAATAGTGTGTCAACGCCAGCAAGGAAGTTGTTTCAAATACTACAAAATAGCACTAGATATTTGACTGCCAAAGCCCTCCCTCAAAGTGCCCAAACTCATTGACCTAGAAGAATTCCATTATTGTAAACATCATAACATGGACACATTTGTATTGATAAAAGAAAGAGTTATAAAGAACAATGATAAAAGGTTAAATGATGGTTAGGCCTTAGTTTAAGTTAAAATTGTATTTTATTTAGCTTTATTGTAATATATTCTCTAATAGAGTGTGATGCATACTGAATGATAGAATATTTATAATTAACAGATGAATGTAGATGTATTTCAGCTTACTGAGCATCATGGACGCCCACAAAAATTTTACCAAGGGGGACAAAAAAATAAAATACCTTAAGAATAATGATATCAGTGGCAACATGTGAAGCAGACAGGGTTGCTTGTCATGAGCATAAGCTGCATAACATAATTTTAAACATGGTAGCTCATTGGCATCAAAAGAGTTACTGAAGTGAGTGTTTATGCTTAGGTATAAGGCAGGGCTTGACAAATATCTAGGAGCCAGCCCCAAAAAAACCCCATCATTTATATCTTACCTAATAAATTAGTTTATTTCATGGTGATAAGAGTCCACAAGCCATTACTCCTGGGAATTACCTTTCCTGCCACTAGGAGGAGGCAAAGATTCTCAAACATCAGAGATCTATATAAACCCTCCCACCTCTATCGTAATCAGTCTAACGTATAGCCAAGCTGACAGAGGTGAGCATGAAAAAGATCAAAATAATTAGAGAAAATGGGGAAAAAAGTATGTGCCAAAAGTAGAACAAAACATAATACCAAAGAATGAGGGTGGGGTCTCGTGGGCTCTTATCACCATGAAAGAAAGGAATTTATCAGATAAGATATAAATTATGTTTTCTTTCAGATAGGTGATAAGAGTTCACAATCCCTTACTCCTGGGAACTAATACCCAAGCTGTGGCCGAGGCAACGAGTAATGGATGAAAAACAGGAGAGAAAAAACATCCAAAAACAGAAAAATCAATATTATATCATCTTATAAATGCAGTTTAAAAACAGAAAAACTGAGTCCTAGACAGAGACAACTGATTGAAGAATTCTTCTACCAAAAGCAGCTTCAGATGAAGCAAAAACATAAAAATGGTAGAATTTAGTAAAAGTATGCAATGATGACCAAGTAGCTGCCTGGCAAATTCGTTCCACAAAAGCCTCATTCTTGAATGCATTCTTGAATGCCCAGGGTACCTGTGAAGTAACATTAAATAAACTACTGATATATCACATAATTTAATATTTCATTTTAGCTAACATCTAATTTGATATGAATTAGTCTCACCATCAATACTGTTTAAGACAAGTTGAGGACAAAAGGGAAACATTTGTTTCAATTTGTTAAGATAACTAACCCCTGTGGATAAACAGTCGCTGGGTCTGGGGCTGAACTCTTTGAAGCCTAAGTATATGCACAAGAAACAGGTTTTTCATGAGGGGGGACCACTTTACATACAAGAGTTGATTATCCCCTGATTAGTTGAATACAAAGGATCTCCTGTTTACCAGACTTGGTGACAACTTAGATTTTAAATAGCAGAATGTGTACTTTGAAAATATAAAAGTCTTGGAGAGTTAAAGACAAACTATCTATATCATTTTCAAATATTTAATGTGTGCCTCAGACTGTCCAAATAAATTGTGTAAATGTGTAATTGTGGATCTGAGAAGAAGTGCCTAACAGTAACATATAAGATACGTATTTGATAACTTTAATGAGTAGCTATATAGTGTCAATGTAAAATGTTTAATCAACTTGTTTCAAAATGGATAACATATTCTTATATTTTTCAGGCATTTAAGAAGTGCATATGTAATTGGTGCTGTAAATTATATCATATGTTTTTATACACTCAGCAAGAGATATAGAGATATGCAATATTTATATTAATATGGGATAATAATCCAATATAAATATAGCTATATGAAATTACAACCGATTGCTAATCTCAAGGTTTGTATGTGATATTAAGATGATAACTGAGATATTAATTAGATCCATACTGAAGGTATTATAATCCTTTTAAATCCTTTCATAGAAAATGTGATTTTTAAATGCATTTTAAAATATTACTAGAGATATGCTCATGTTTAGTCTCTATAAATACATGCTAAAATATATTAGACATATATGTTGACTAGATAAGTTTATTAATATCAGGAAATAGTGAGTATATTAAATATACAATTTAAAAATATAGTAAACTGTTAGCAGTGTTGAAAATGAAACTGTTTGTCTTTGTCTGTTGCCCCCGAAGACCTAAATCCAGTATTACAACCAAAAAGTATTTGGCTGTTAAAAATGGCCTCAGACAAAAACTCCTTGCAAACAGAGAATGAGGTTATTGGCTGGAAATTTTTCTTGGTGACTGGTACAATCCTGCTTGCTGCTGCTTACAGATAGACCAGAGTGTGCGAACACGGTTTTCTGTTAGACAAATTTGTTGGGACACTCTTTGTGGATAAGAGATCATCAGGACTAATTCTCTTCCAATTGTGCATAATTCCCCTGAAAAAAATATGACATATTTGGATATTAGCTGAATTCTCCACTGGTGATCTGGTAAAGTATAAGCAATAGTATATATAATATTTAAATCAAAGGTATTCTAAAGCTATAGTTAGATTGTGGCTGGTAATTTGGCACTTTGTGGGGGGCGTGTCCAAGACACTGAGATGGTCGGTCGCATTCTCTGAAGCTCTTCAAGAGATTTATGTAATCTGTATAGAAATATAACGTCTAGCCGGCATCTATCTACTCTAAATACATGGACAGAATCTAGGACCCAAACTGCTCAGCTATATACGCATGCTGTGCTCTGGCAGTACAGAATTAATCTCGGATTGATCTGATCACAGTTTGCGGCCTAAGCAAAAATCTTCACCCCCCCCAGGCCAGGGTAAAGTGCCACGCTATAATCATGCTTGCGAGCAGAGACTATTATGATTCAGTGAGCTCTCTTATTGAAGAAATTGAACAAAAGCTCCACCACAACTTAGCTGATATTATTACGACCCTTCAAGGAGATGATCAGGAAGTTTCTTTACCTACTGAGTGAGAAATAGAGCCCGCAGCGCCAATCAGAGCCCAGTCATATGGGCTAAAACATTGCAAGGTATTCCAGCAACAGAACTCTCTCAATGTGGTGTGTTAGGTGCGGCGGAGGAGAGAGAAATACAACCGACAAGTACACTATCTTCGGAATCATCAGAGATGCGCTGTGATGTCCCAGTGCACCATAAAATGCGCCAAGAAGTCAACACGGAAACATCTACTAGTCTGCTGGAGCGAGCTCACATGCTACAAAATGCAAATATCATCCCAGTGTTGTCGGCAGGTGAAACAATACTCAATATTGTAACGGAATAAGCGTGTATAATTGATTCATAATCTAGTTTCTACAAAAATATAATTCAGTGTGTATATAAATTTAACTAATATAAGAATTTAGGAATAAATATTAATTTCAATTGTTTCATATATACATTTTAATTGGAGGTTATTTTAAGATAATAACAAATAAAATTATTTTATAACCTGGTATATACCTACATATTATCTGGAGGCACTGCAGTAGATATTATTATCTTTATGACATTGATATAATATATTTGTAGTAAATAGAAATTATTATCTCGAAAAAAATAATTTTTGTAATATTTAAAAAAAAAAATGTTTTCTTGTTGGTCAAAATTGTATTAGCATTTTAATTTAATGAAATACTAAGCCAAAATAATAATGTCTATTACTAGAAGTGAATCAAATTAATCTATGCTCAGTGTTGAAGTATGTCCCCCAAAATTATCCCTCACTAAAGCTGATTACCTTAAAATAGACACTATCAGCCACATTAAAAAAAGGTGTAATATTGCGGGTGATTTAAATGATTATATGGATATGCTTGCAATTAAGGCTAAAAATATTGCTATTGATAATGGAAGGTGGAATGAAAAAAGTGAATTGTTCCAAGAATTATTAAAAATTAATCAACGTAAAAATTACTAATACTAAAATCCTGGCCCATTGTAATATGCATTATGGACGAAATGTCCATCCACCTTATAGAAAAGGAATTGCAATTACAGGAGTTAGACGTTAATATTAGTTCATCACGGAATTGTGAAAAGGATTTAGAAATACCCGAAAACTAAATTATTACATTTAAACAAGACATGGCCACCTTCCAAGAGTATAACCTAAATTTAGTAGCTAAAATAGAACATTTAAATAAACAACTCGCAGAAAGCAAGAAAGAGCTTAGTAAACTGAAAAGGCATAATGCAGGTATTTTAGTAACCCTAAAAGAATTCATGAGAAATGAACTGCAGAACATTAGGGAAGAATTTAAACAAAGGACCCCTATCGGGTCAGAGGTAAACTTCCCACATAGACAGTCACCTCATGTTATAAATTCAGGGAACTGCTATACTTCACAGGGGGAGGGCAGCTCTAGTAGTGAGTCAGAGGGCAGAGCCAGCTACCCAGATAGCCCATATAATACTAATGCGCGTAAGGGGTCTCCCCATAGTAAAAGTAGGGCAGATAGGGGGCGCTCCAGCCCCAAAACTAAGGTCTCTAGGAAAGCCCAAGATGCATCTAATAAGGTATATGACACCCCTAAAATAATTATTTTCTTAAGGGATGCAGTACCAAAAAATGTTTCCAAAAACTGAACCACTTCTATAATTGACCACTTAGAGAACTATGAAAATGCTTTATCTATAATGAATGTTACTAGTGAGCAGTCAAAAATTGAATTTCTGCCCTGGGTATTTGAGGGTAAACATCCATCACAAATTCTTTGCTTCCCTAAAGGATATGAATATTAATTCCTGGAGTGAAACAAAGCATCAGTGCAAAAAGGAGTTCGGGAACAATCGCACCAAAACCGCAGTGAAAATAGCTGTATATGGTTTAAAATGTGGGCGAATCAAAGCCCTATAGAATTCCTTTCTGTACTAAAAAGTGCGTACAGTATGGCCGAAGACTACCCCATATTTGAAAGCTCAGAATTTGTGAATTTATTTTACGAAGCATTGCCTGCACACATCAAACTTAATTTGGCTTGAGATTTTGATGAGCAATGATCATTGGACTGGCTGATCAAAGAGAGTACAAAGTTATACTCTATTCAGCAGTCTGGTGAACACGGGGTTAAAAGGGAACCAAGGCCCAGCCCCAAAATTCTTGCAGAAACTAGGGTGTCACCTAGCCCTCTCAATTTAGAATCTAAAAAGAAAACCTATGTGGAAGTGGCCCGAGAAAACAGGCCTTCCCCACAAAGTTTTAACTCTGCCCCTTCCCCAACAGGGCCTGAGAAGCAGAAAGAACATACTCAAAATGGAGGGCATACCCAGATAAATAGTTATCCCCAAAGAGATGAATACCCACAAGGTAATCGGTACCCCCATAAAATTAAATACCAAAAGTGGCAAAAATACTCTCAGGGTAACTAGGAATTAACAGATTTATTCCAAACACTCTAAAGAACTAACTGATAGATTAATCCAGAGACGTTATTGTAGAGAAGTACTTGAGCAAACAAAAAAGGAGGTGGATTATACAGATAGGACAAGTCTTTTTCAATCTAGGAAGTTCAAGAAACAGGATAGGTTTAAAGCGACACTGAACCCAAAATTTTTCTTTCGGGATTCAGATAGAGCATGCAATTGTAAGCAACTTTCTAATTTACTCCTATTATCAATGTTTCTTCTTTCTCTTGCTATCTTTATATGAAAAAGACGGCATCTAAGCATTTTTCTTGGTTCAGAACTCTGGACAGCAGTTTTTGATTGGTGGATGAATTTATCCACCAATCAGCAAGGACAACCTAGGTTGTTCACCAAAAATGGGCCGGCATCTAAACTTACATTCTTGCATTTCAAATAAAGATACCAAGAGAATAAAGAACATTTGATAATAGGAATACATTAGAAAGTTGCTTAAAATAAAATGTCATGCTCTATCTGAATCACAAAAGAAAAAATTTGGGTACAGTGTCCCTTTAATAAACCAAAATCCATCACTACATATAGTGAAGAATTTGGCAAAATATGCAATATAGTTCGTAAAGCACTTCCAATTTTGGAAACGGATGAGAGCTTACAATCTATTATCAAAGAATTATCTTTTGTGTCACGTAAAGCAAGAACATTAGGGAATATTTTATCTCCTTGGATGTTGTCTAGAATACAAAACAAAAATTGTTTGTCAATTAAACCTGTTTTTTTTTAAATGTGGAAGTAGGTGATGTAAATCTTGCTCCTATGCTTCCTTTGGTACTAGTTTTGTATCTTTTGTCAATAAGAAGGACTTTAAGATACAGGAACACATAACTTGTAATTCATGTTATGTAATTTATCTTCTGACCTGTAGGGGGTGCTATAGGCAGTATGTTGGTCAAACGACACGGGCCCTAAAAGATAGTTTTTTAGAACATTTGCGTTCAATTGAGGACCCTGAGTCCACTACCCCCATCTCCCTACATTGTAGAAGGGAACATAACTCTGACAGTTCTCTGCTGTCATTCCAAGGTATCCAGCTGATCTCTAGACACCCAAGAGGTGGAAATAGAGGAACTACTCTCAGTAAAAGAGAAGTATTCTGGATTTTCCAGCTGGATACCAGAATGCCAGCAGATCTTAATTCTGAATGGGATGTAAAACCTTTTGTAGATACTAAACAGTAAAAGATATATTGTCACTTTAGATCATTAGAACAGTGATCTGTACTGTGACTTTAAATTCTCTTATATTTTCAGATAATAGGTTTGTTTTATTATTTTATGTTTTTTGTTTATGTTTTAATATTTTTTTGCACCACAAGGCATGAATTAATTATTCTTTTAATTTTGTTAGTATATATTAATTATATAATTATGTATTTGGTGCTTTTTACATGTATCCCATGGATCACCCATATTATTCTGCACTCGGCTTTATATGTTGCGATTGGATTATCACTAATTGGGAGGGTTCTCCTGGCTGTTAAATAGCAGTGCATTATGGGTGTGAGTATGGTAACTGAAGAAGTAATATATGAAACGCGTTGGACCAGCTTGTTTTTTGCCTGTCTTTTACCCATGATATGCATTTTGGAATTACTCTGAGTCTGGCACTTTTTTGTGCTATTGATCGCCTTTACCAGGTGCGTTGGTTGCTGTTTATTTTAACTAGACACCCCAAGTAAATAGTGCTCCCCAAGATATAAATGCTGTACAAGTTGAACCCCAAAGACAACCATGTCAAAATAGGAACAATAGCTATGATTCTGAGGGATCCCAGGGATCCAGGAATCAATACCCTGGGATATCGAAAAATTGGTCCATGGGTAGAAATAGCTTGTCCAATCAAGTGGGCCAACTCAGTACCCAAGTAAGTCAATTATGTCTTACATAATTGACTTATGAATCAAGCTTTGACGGCTCAGCACCCTAATAATCCATTTTAGGGGTACAGCCAGTGGTCATCAGTGGGCCACAGGCACAGTCATAAATACTGCAGTATTACCTGAGAGAGAGGGGAGAGATATACCAAATGAAATGATAAATGTCAATAATGGTACTAATCATATTCTCTCCCTACAGCCGAGAAACAGACATTTTAGCTGTGATGACAAGCAACCTCAGCCGGGAAGCTCTAACAAACCTCTTCCTTTGCAGTTTTCTCATAACCTTATTCCCCCAGATACAGTACACAGGAACCCTGTCAGCCATATTATAGAGGAAAGGACCAGTAAGAATAAAAATTCTTCTGCATCAGGTAAAATGGTTGATACAGGTAAAACGTGGCGAAGACCATGAATATGTAATCATGCTAATTTTATGTGTGAAATGGTAGAAACTGCAGGGAGATATTATGTATTAGCTGAGCTCCAGGATTCAGTCTCCAACCCTATCATGGGATTAATTGATACTGGATCTCAGGCAACTATTTTATCCCACAGGTACTACACACAGCTAATTTAGCTGACACCCCACAAACCTAAACTAAAAGAATTTGATGGTTCACTAATAGGTGTTGGGGTGACACTCTCAAAGTCTAGGGTACGGCATGGTTAAGCTAAAACTGGGGAACAGGGTAATAAGGCACCCTGTCATTATAGTGGATATGTCAACTGATTGTTTAATAATTGGTAGTGATCTCCTGAAGCGATTAAGCACCATAATTGATTGCAAAAATAATGTAATTCGGTCACAAGTAAAAAGGCCTATTAATTATGAGCGGTCTGGCATATCTTGCACCAGACATAACTGTCACATGGTGGAAGAGAAGCCAGATGCTGTGGAGATTCATTTCAGGAATGACTCTGTACCTGAAATCATTATCCTACAAATAGATGATCAGACTCCCTTAAGCGGCTCTGATGGTAATATTTTTAAAATTTCGCCTGGAAAGATAGCCAATATTTCCTTAGATAGCAATGTATTAACCATATCTCTCCACAAGGGGGACGCTATGTCCCCTAAAGGCGGAGATCATTCTCAATTCCTCGCAGAAATTGAGAAAGTTAAAGATGATCTATTTATCCCTATGCAAGTGCATGACCTTGGAAAATAAAATCAACTAAAATAGTGCAGGAGCGCTAAAAAAGCTCTAAGGGTGGTATGGAGATCAATATAATAATCTACACATTTGTTAAAAATCTACTTTATTTTATAAAATATACACAGGATTTACGGGACGTCTCCCTTAAAAATGAATAATTATGAATAAAAGTATTAACAGAATTTTAAGAATATTGACAGTCTCAAAGTAGTAGATGCATGTACCAGATATACATAAATATATAGATCGTTACTAAAAACAGATAATACCTATTCCACCTTAATTAATAAAGACTTGAGAACCATGCCAAAGATTCACAGGTTCTCAGATGATAAACAAAGCGTTACAATGTATCTTTTTTCTGTAACTAATTAGATACGATAGGGATACACAGTCTCTTTCAATGTGAATGTCTTTAGATCTTAGAGTTTATAAGAGTTTACTTATCGTTGAGTCTAATTGTTAGCAAGAGATACAAGTGTGCTTACCGGGTCTTCTGACACCTTTAGTGTCTAATGCTGGGTTTTTCTCTTTGTACCTTACCGTTTTTTTGGTATAATAGATGAACCTCTATTTTGCTTAATTTGCTCCCTCTGCTCCGCTGTTCTCACTTGTACGATACAAGAAAACACTTAGGGGTTGAAAGTTAGGAGCACGCTCCTGCATGTAAAAGACTGAGGTGTCAATGCTCGTTAGTGACAGGTAGTGTCTTTGCTCTTATAAATAGGATGTATACTCCCGCTTGTCTTTAGACAGGATGTTGGCACTTATATGTTATAAGTGAATTCTCCGACCACAGGAGTACGGTGCACGCTCCAGTGTGTATGCAGGGAACTTGGCTAAGAAAAACAAACGGCCGTTCGTTAGCGATCTGCTCCCCTGTACTCGTTTTCGTCTGAGATTATGCAGGGGGCAGCATGACACTTCTCCAATCCTTAAAGCTGGTTCTGTAGTAGATAGAACGTCAACGCGTTTCGCCAGCAGGCTTTGTCAAGACGATATAGTTTACAAATTTGTAATTACTTTTTTATTTTCTGTAATTTAGTGTGTGTTTTTTTCCGTAATTTAGTTTATTTAATTTAATTGTAATTAATTGTAGTTAGTTTAGGTAATTAATTTAATTATAGAGTAGTGTTAGTTAATTGTTTGTAAGTTATTTTTTTTATTTTTTGTAACTTAGCTTTTTTATTTTTTGTACTTTAGTTAGTTTATGTAATTGTATTTAATTGTAGTTATTTGTAGGTAATTTATTTAATTCATTTAATGATAGTGTAGTGTTAGGTTTAATTGTAATTTAGGTTAGGGTTTATTTTACAGGTAAATTTGTCTTTATGTTAACTAGGTAGTTATTAAATAATTAATAACTATTTAATAACTATTCTACCTAGGTAAAATAAATACAAAGTTGCCTGTAAAATAAAAATAAACTCTAAGATGGCTACAATGTAACTATTAGTTATATTGTAGCTAGCTTAGGGTTTATTTTATAGGTAAGTATTTAGTTTTAAATAGGAATAATTTATTTAATAATAGTACATTTATTTAGATGTATTTAAATTATATTTAAGTTAGGGGGGTGTTAGGGTTAGGGTTAGACTTAGGTTTAGGGGTTAATAACTTTATTATAGTGGCAGCGACGTTGGTGGCAGCAGATTAGGGGTTAATACATTTAATATAGTTGCGTCAACGTTGGGGACGGCAGATTAGGTGTTAATAAATATAATGTAGGTGTTGGCGATGTTAGGGGGAGCAGATTAGGGGTTCATAGGTATAATGTAGGAGGCGGCGGTGTCTGGAGCGGCAGATTAGGGGTTAATAATATAATGCAGGTTGCGACGTTGTCGGGGGTGGCAGATTAGGGGTTAATAAGTGTAAGATTAGGGGTGTTTAGACTCGGGGTTCATGTTAGGGTGTTAGGTGTAGACATAATTTTATTTTCCCATAGGAAACAATGGGGCTGCGTTAGGAGCTGAACGCTGCTTTTTTGCAGGTGTTAGGTTTTTTCCAGCCGATTCTGCCCCATTGTTTCCTATGGGGAAATCGCGCACGAGCACGCTCAGCCAGCTTACCGCTACCGTAAGCAAAGCTGGCATTACAGTGAGATGTGGAGCTAAATTTTGCTCAACACTCACTTTTCTGAGGCTAACGCCGGCTTGCAGAAAACTCGTAATACCAGCGTTGTCTAAAGTGAGCGGTAAGAAAAAAAGGCTCGTTAGCACTGCACACCATTACCGACAAAAACTCGTAATCTAGCTGAATATCTTTTACTAGAAGTGAATCAAATGAATATATGCTCAGTGTTAAAGTATGTCCCCCAAAATTACCCCTCACTAAAGCTGATTCCCTTAAAATAGACACTATCAGCCACATTAAAAATAGGTGTAATATTGCGGGTGATTTAAATGATTATATGGATATGCTTGCAATTAAGGCTAAAAATATTGCTATTGATAATGGAAGGTGGAATGAAAAAAGTGAATTGTTCCAAGAATTATTAAAAATTAATCAACGTAAAAATTACTAATACTAAAATCCTGGCCCATTGTAATATGCATTATGGACGAAATGTCCATCCACCTTATAGAAAAGGAATTGCAATTACAGGAGTTAGACGATAATATTAGTTCATCACGGAATTGTGAAAAGGATTTAGAAATACCCGAAAACTAAATTATTACATTTAAACAAGACATGGCCACCTTCCAAGAGTATAACCTAAATTTAGTAGCTAAAATAGAACATTTAAATAAACAACTCGCAGAAAGCAAGAAAGAGCTTAGTAAACTGAAAAGGCATAATGCAGGTATTTTAGTAACCCTAAAAGAATTCATGAGAAATGAACTGCAGAACATTAGGGAAGAATTTAAACAAAGGACCCCTATCGGGTCAGAGGTAAACTTCCCACATAGACAGTCACCTCATGTTATAAATTCAGGGAACTGCTATACTTCACAGGGGGGGGCAGCTCTAGTAGTGAGTCAGAGGGCAGAGCCAGCTACCCAGATAGCCCATATAATACTAATGCGCGTAAGGGGTCTCCCCTAAGTAAAAGTAGGGCAGATAGGGGGCGCTCCAGCCCCAAAACTAAGGTCTCTAGGAAAGCCCAAGATGCATCTAATAAGGTATATGACACCCCTAAAATAATTATTTTCTTAAGGGATGCAGTACCTAAATTTTCCAAAAACTGAACCACTTCTATAATTGACCACTTAGAGCGCTATGAAAATGCTTTATCTATAATGAATGTTACTAGTAAGCAGTCAAAAATTTAATTTCTGCCCTGGGTATTTTAGGGTAAACATCAAAAATTCTTTGCTTCCCTAAAGGATATGAATATTTATTCCTGGAGTGAAACAAAGCATCAGTGCAAAAAGGAGTTCGGGAACAATCGCACCAAAACCGCAGCGAAAATAGCTGTATACGGTTTAAAATGTGGAGCGAATCAAAGCCCTATAGAATTCCTTTCTGTACTAAAAAGTATGTACAGTATGGCTGAAGACTACCCCATATTTGAAAGCTTAGAATTTGTGAATTTATTTTACGAAGCATTGCCCGCACACATCAAACTTAATTTGGCTTGGGATTTTGATGAGCACTGCTCATTGGACTGGCTGATCAAAGAGAGTACAAAGTTATACTCTAATTAGTAGTCCGGTGAACACGGGGTTAAAAGGGAACCAAGGCCCAGCCCCAAAATTGTGGCAGAAACTAGGGTGTCACCTAGCCCCTCAATTTAGAATCTAAAAAGAAAACCTATGTGGAAGTGGCCCAAGAAAACAGGCCTTCCCCACAAAGTTTTAACTCTGCCCCTTTCCCAACAAGGCCTGAGACGCAGAAAGAACATACTCAAAATGGGGGGCATACCCAGATAAATAGTTATCCCCAAAGAGATGAATACCCACAAGGTAATCAATACCCCCATAAAATTAAATACCAAAAGTGGCAAAAATTCTCTCAGGGTAACTAGTCACCCCAAGTAAATAGTGCTCCCCAAGATATAAACGCTGAACAAGTTGAACCCCAAAGACAACCACGTCAAAATAGGAACAATAACTATGATTCTGAGGTATCCCAAGGATCCAGGAATCAATACCCTGGGATATCAAAAAATCGGTCCGTGGGTAGAAACAGCTTGTCCAATCAAGTGGGCCAACTCAGTACCCAAGTAAGTCAATTATGTACACTATTTACTAATATGAGTAAAGCTTTGACGGCTCAGCACCCTAATAATCCTTTTTTAGGGGTACAGCCAGTGGCCAGCAGTGGGCCACAGGCACAGTCATAAATACTGCAGTATTACCTGAGAGGGGAGAGATATACCAAATTAAATGATAAATGTCAATAATGGTACTAATCATATTCTCTCCCTACAGCCGAGAAACGAACGTTTAAGCTGTGATGATAAGCAACCTCAGCCGGGAAGCTCTAAAAAACCTCTTCCTTTGCAGTTTTCTCATAACCTTATTCCCACAGATACAGTACACAGGAACCCTGTCAGCCCTATTATAGAGGAAAGGACCAGTAAGAATAAAAATTATTCTGCATCAGGTGAAATGGTTGATACAGGTAAAACGTGGCGAAGCCCATGATTATGTAATCATGCTAATTTTATGTGTGAAATGGTAGAAACTGCAGGGAGATATTATGTATTAGCTGGGCTCCAGGATTCAGTCACCAACCCTATCATGGGATTAATTGATACTGGATCTCAGGCAACTATTTTATCCCACAGGTACTACACACAGCTAATTTAGCTGACACCCCACAAACCTAAACTAAAAGAATTTGATGTTTCACTAATAGGTGTTGGGGGTGACACTCTCAAAGTCTAGGGTACGGCATGGTTAAGCTAAAACTGGGGAACAGGGTAATAAGGCACCCTGTCATTATAGTGGATATGCTAACTGATCGTTCAATAATTGGTAGTGATCTCCTGAAGCGATTAAGCACCATAATTGATTGCATAAATAATGTAATTTGGTCACAAGTAAAAAGACCTATTAAAGGGACAGTCAAGTCCAAAAAAAACTTTCATGTTTTAAATAGGGCATGCAATTTTAAACAACTTCCCAATTTACTTTTATCACCAATTTTGCTTTGTTTTCTTGGTATTCTTAGTTGAAAGCTAAAACTAGGAGGTTCATATGCTAATTTCTTAGACCTTGAAGACTGCCTCTAATCTGAATACATTTTGACCACTAGAGGGTATTAGTTCACATGTTTCATATAGATAACATTGAGCTCATGCACGTAAAGTGACCTAGGACTGAGCACTGATTGGCTAAACTGCATGTCTGTCAAAAGAACTGAAATAAGGGGGCAATCGGCAGAAGCTTAGATACAAGATAATTACAGAGGAAAAACGTGTATTATTATAACTGTGTTGGTTATGCAAAACTGGGGAATGGGTAATAAAGGGATTATCTTTCTTTTTAAACAACAAAAATTCTGGTGTTGACTGTCCCTTTAATTATGAGCGGTCTGGCATATCTTGCACCAAACATAAGTGTCATGTGGTGGAAGAGAAGCCAGGTACTGTGGAGATTCATTTCTGGAATGACTCTGTACCTGAAATCATTATCCTACAAATAGATGATCAGACTCCCTTAAGCGGCTCTGATGGTAATATTTTAAAAATTTCGCCTGGAAAGATAGTCAATATTTCCTTAGACGGTGATGTATTAACCATATCTCTCCATAAGGGGGATGCTATGTCCCCTAAAGGGGGAGATCATTCTCAATTCCTCGCAGAAATTGGGAAAAGTTAAAGATGATCTATTTATCCCTATGCAAGTGCATGACCTTGGAAAAACCAAGTATGCCAAATTGAGCTTAAAACAGGAAACTAGCTATATAAGCGAAGGTTTATTAGTGCAGATCGCTGAACCTAAGGTGATTAAATATCTTTCTCCCCAAGACCACTGTGTCCATGGCCTGGATGACAGGTCTGAAAGCTATAATGTCACAGCTAAATATTTATTATCTAACTCTATAGGTAATAAATCAGCAAAGCACCTGTTTTTAGTTTTAAATAATCCCCACAATCAAATATATACGATCTCTTATATAGATATGCCATACAAATAGATTTGATTAACCTTTGCCTGGAGCAGGTTAAAGGGGGACCCTGAAGTATTTCAGGATGAAAATGCAGCCCTGAAATCAAACCAGCAAATGACATATGCTGTGAATATGCAGGTGTCTAACAATGTTGTAATCCCTGCTGGGGCTGATAAATTCCTCTTATCCTTACAGGTAAAAAGAGGTCAGAAATTAAAAACTTCTGAAACACTAATATGCATCTCCCATAGAATGCAAGATCTGGGTATAACAATGACCCATACTCCTATGGTAAATATTGGAACTATTCCAATACGTGTTATTGTGCATAACATGACCCCACAGGATATCACCTTGTGTAATGGTTCTGTTTTGGATTGGATCTGTTTTTGCAGATAAAAATAAAATATCACAATTCACTTGATTAGAAACAGTATTTGTAATCATATAAATGTTGCTATTAATAAATTCCAGCATATTATTAAAGAATATGTAGGATTCATTAAGTAGCTATTCTCTATTAGCAAAAATATGTTAAAAGGTTAACAAGTTATTTTCCTAACACTTAACCTTATCTGGCCACAAGTTTGCTAAATAGTAACAATTGCTACAATGTTTCGGTTTTACATACATATGTACTTACAGAGAACAATAAGAGTGAGCTGGTTTTGTGAAAAAAAAAGTTATCGACCAATGAGGTTCCTATTAGCAGGAAATAACAATGAATCAGGATGTGTAACAAAAAGACACCGATATATCAGTCAGGAGGAATTACTATGAGTCATGAGTAAGACCAGTACTTACTATTTGGGTGAACTGTAGCAAGAGCGCAAATGGAGGCTCACAAACAGAAGCTGGCTTGAAGTTCGTGCAGCGTGTAGCAGTGCCGAAGCGGTTGTGACCAAAACGAGGCTGCTGACATAATTCCTCGGAGGAGACCAATGAGAGGTGTTATTCAGCCTGGAGCTCAAAGCGGATGCTTCTCTGGTGTCAGATCAACTAAGTACAGGCAGCTTAGAACTCTGAATAGTTACTGGAGGTAAGACTCCAGAATTTATTAGCGTGTAGAAGAGAGTACAAACTGAAAGTTTCTGTAAATGCTCTAGCGAGGTACAAGCGTGAAGCTCAGTAAATTACTGAGAAACCAGGAATACCAAGCAATTAGGTAAAGGTGGAACAAGGTGATATAGGCTGGAGGGAAGGACAAGCTCAGCCCCCAATTAAAGGTATAGACATGACACCTTGCCCAAGGGAACTATCATAGGATATGCTCTAGAATCCAGTTACTATACTTTTGGATTCCAGAATACTGTAATTGGGCTAACATCCTTCAACATATGCGGCCAAAAGGCATAATCACGCAATATTTCATATGTTAATTTGGCGCCACGATTACCAGATGTGGGAGCATCATGGGCATGTTGAAGCATGAGACCTCTGAATTGGGTAGGTACCACCCATTGCTGGATGCCAGTTTTGGAGGTTCTAATTAACAAACCATCCTGTAACATGAATTGTGATCTGAACTTCATTAAGATTCTAAGATTCTAAAATTTGTTGGGACACTCTTTGTGGATAAGAGATCATCATGATTAATTCTCTTCCAATTGTGCATAATTCCCCTAAAAAAAATATGACGATAGACATATTTGGATATTAGCTGAATTCTCCACTGGTGATCTGGTAAAGTAAAAGGAATAGTATATATAATATTTAAATAAAAGGTATTCTAAAGCTATAGTTAGATTGTGGCTGGTAATTTAAAAAGGGCACTTTGTAACTTAAATTTATATTCATAGTCCTGTGTAGTTTAGAGCTAGTCACTTTAGTACTAAATAATTTTATTTGCTAGATAAAGGTCTTTTGTATTTCATATCTCTAAGTCAGGCTTATTATTGTGAAATTTCATATAAATTGGTTATTGTAATTAAATCTCTGATTGTTTTAAATTAAGCAGAGTAAGCTTGTAATCCATATTGAGCATTAAATTAGAGTTATTGGCTAATTATAGAAGATCCTGGGGGTCGATCCGATAAAAATCATCGCCCGCAAAAGCTGGCGACGCCAATATTTGCGCGGGTTTGGTATCCTATATACGGCGTAACCTAGAAGTTACGCGCGTATATTTCTGCCGTCACCCATAGTTTTTTGGGCCATAGGCAGGTATACCAAACCCGCGCAGTTTGGTATCCAATATACAGTGTAAGGACTTACGTGGCGAAAATGGAGAAATCTTACTCCATTTTCACCTTGCCACAAAAAGCAGCCGTAAGAAGCCTTACGCTGAGTATTGGAGCCCCGTAACTCCCTAAACTGGCTGCTAAATAAAACCTAACACCTAACGCATGCGCAATTTCTATCTACCTGTCAACCGCGATCTGCTAAATAAAACCTAACACCTAACGCATGCGCAATGTCTATCTAACTGTCAACGGCGATCTGCTAAATAAAACCTAACACCTAACGCATGCGCAATGTCTATCTACCTGTCAACCGCGATCCCCTGCCTCAATCCCAAATAAAGTATTTAACCCCTAAACCGCCGCCATCTACATAAACTAACCCCCTACTGTGAGCCCCTAAAACCGCCACCATCTAACTAATCTATCCCCTAATCTGACCCCTTACACCGCCGCCAGCTATATTAATATTATTAACCCCTAATTTAATATCCATAAAGTAATAAACTCTATTACCAGCCCTTAAAAGGGCCTTTTGCGGGGCTTTGCCCCAAAGTTAACAGCTCTTTTGCCCTATAATCTGCCCTCCCTACACCGCTGCACCTATATTAATGGTATTAACCCCTAATATAAGGCCCTTACACCGCCGCCATCTATATTAAAATTATTAACCCCTAATTTAATCTACCTACCCCGCCGCCAGCTATATTATCTATATTAACCCTAAGTATATTATAGTTAATATAGTTATTACATTATATATATTAACTATATTAACCCTAATTATATTAGGGTTAATATAGTTAATATAGTTACTATAGTATTTATATTAGCTATATTAACTCTATCTAACCCTAACATCCCTAACTAAATTCTTATTAAATAAATCTAAATGCTTACCTATAAAATAAACCCTAAGATAGCTACAATATAATTAATAATTACATTGTAGCTATGTTAGGGTTTATATTTATTTTACAGGTAAATTGTTAATTATTTTAACTAGGTATAATAGCTATTAAATAGTTATTACCTATTTAATAGCTACCTAGTTAAAATAATTACCCAATTACCTGTAAAATAAATCCTAACCTAAGTTACAAATACACCTACACTATCAATAAATTAAATAAACTACAAATATCTATCTAAAAATACAATTAAATAAGCTAAACTAAATTACAAAAAAAAACAAACACTAAATTACAAAAAATAAAAACAAATTACAAGATTTTTAAGCTAATTACACCTATTCTAAGCCCCCTAATAAAATAATAAAACTCCCTACCCTATTCTAAATTAAAAATAGTTCAAAATAGCCCGGCGGGGTGAATACAAGGTAGGGAGATCTTCAGGGGGGTAGTGTTAGGTTTATTTAAGGGGGGTTTGGGTTAGATTAGGGGTATGTGGGTGGTGGTTTGTAATGTTGGGGGGTGGAAGTGTGGTTTTTTTTCAGGCAAAAGAGCAGTTTTCTTTGGGGCATGCCCCCACAAAAGGCCCTTTTAAGGGCTGGTAAGGTAAAAGAGCTTTGAACTATTTTTAATTTAGAATAGGGTAGGGAATTTTTTTTATTTTGAGGGTTTATTATTTTATTAGGGGGCTTAGAATAGGTGTAATTAGCTTAAAAATCTTGTAATCTTTTTTTTATTTTTTGTAATTTAGTATTTGTTTTTTTTTGTAATTTAGTTTAGCTTATTTAATTGTATTTTTAGATAGATATTTGTAGTTTATTTAATGTATTGATAGTGTAGGTGTATTTGTAACTTAGGTTAGGATTTATTTTACAGGTAATTGGGTAATTATTTTAACTAGGTAGCTATTAAATAGGTAATAACTATTTAATAGATATTATACCTAGTTAAAATAATTAACAATTTACCTGTAAAATAAATATAAACCCTAACATAGCTACAGTGTAATTATTAATTATATTGTAGCTATCTTAGGGTTTATTTTATAGGTAAGTATTTAGCTTTAAATAGGAATATTTTAATTAATAATATTAATATTAGATTTATTTTAATAAGAGTTTAGTTAGGATGTTAGAGTTAGATAGGGTTATTATACTTAATATATATATATATATATATATATATATATATATATATATATATATATATATATATATATATATATATATATATAATAACGATATTAACTATATTAACCCTAATATAATTAGGGTTAATATAGTTAATATATATAATATAATAACTATATTAACTATATTAACCCTAATATAATTAGGGTTAATATAGTTAATATAGCTGGCGGCGGTGTAGGGGGATTAGATTAGGGGTTAATACATTTATTATAGGTGGCCGCGGTGTAGGGGGATGTAGATTGTAGGCAAAAGAGCAGTTTACTTTGTGACAAAGCCCCGCCAAAAGCCCTTTTAAGGGCTGGCAAAAGAGCTGAATTCTTTGGGGCATGCCCCGCAAAAAGCCCTTTTAAGGGCTGGCAAAAGAGCTGTTACTTTGGGGCAATGCCACGCAAAAAGCCCTTTTCAGGGCTATTTGTAGGGTTAGACTTAGGTTTAGTGGTAGGGATAGTTTAGTATTTTAGGGGTTAAATAACTTAATATAGATGGCGGTGGGGTAGGGGGATTAGATTAGGGGTTAATAATTTTAAAATAGATAGCGGCGGGGTAGGGGCTCACTTTAGGGGGTAGGTAAGGTAGATGGCAGCGGTGTTAGGGGCTCACTTTAGGGGGTTATAGATTTAATATAGCTGGCAGCGGTTTAGGGGTTAATAACTTTATTAGGTAGCGGCGGTTTAGGGGTTAATACATATTTTATTGTTAGGATAGTGAGGGGGGATAGCGGATAGAGGGTTAGACGTGTCGGGCTATGTTAGGAAGGCATGTTAGACAGTGCGGGTGATTTAGACTTTAGTCAGGTTATGTAGGCGCCGGCAGTTTCTAACGTGCCGTAAGTCACTGGCGACGCCAGAAATTTGTACTTGCGCAGATTTCTGGACATCGCTGGTTTGTGAGACTTACGGCACTTTAGCATCTGACGGCGCCGTATATGGGATAGCTCGAGTTGCGAGCTGAAACTGCGGGCGACGCAGGTTCCCTCGCTTGCGCCGCAAACTACGATCTATATCGGATCGCGCCCCAGGTATTTTATTGTAATATTTTAATGTGATTCATTGTAAGTAAGGTTAATTTTAGAGATATATTTTGGTTTGTCCAAGGGAACTACCATAGGATATGCTCTAGAATCCAGTTACTATACTTTTGGATTCCAGAATAATGTAATTGGGCTAATACCCAAAGGATAATTGACTGAAGAACAGTTAATAGAACAATCATTTGCATGTATGCCATTGTTTACAATTCAGTCTATTTATCCCTTCAGCTCAGAGGAAGGCATCTGTAAAATTGAAGAAGCCTCCCTAGTATTTGATCAACCGATCAAAGAGCAAGAATAGCCCAGTACCCAGAATCATGGGGGCAATGTAAATTATAATCATGGGGATCTCACCTCTAGGTTGGAAGAAGCCTATGAGATAGGACAGCCTGAAATCTTTCCAGGATTTCAGCAAATAGTCAAAGAGCAAATCTCCTTAGCTAATCGCTGTTCCAGCGATGATGAGCGCCAACAGCTACGAGAACTCCTGATGGAGTACAAGGATATTTTTGCAAGGGATTCTTATGACTGTAGGACTACAGACCTGCACATTGCAAGAATCCAAACAGATCCCAATGCACCACCTGTCTTTGTTAAACAATACAGACTTCCTTTAGCCTCATATGTTTCTCTTGCAGAAATCATAAGGAACTTGGAAGAAAGAGGTATCATCAGACAGGTGCATAGCTCTTATAACAATCCTATTCTAGGACAATGGCATTTGTGTGCTGACTTAAGACAGCTAAACAAAAGAGTATACATGTCTGGCTGGCCTGTGCCATATATTGACCAGTGCCTAGCGCATATGCAGGGATCCAAAATATTCACTGCCATCAATTGTGCACAGGGATATTGAACCATAAAGGAACACGAGGAAGACCAGTATAAGCTTGCATTCTCATTCCAAAAGGTCCAGTATGCATTCCAAAGGCTCCCGTTTTGATACATAAATTCAGGACATGAATTTGCTGTATTCATGCATAAGGCTACGCCTGATGCACTGGAAAGGGGGACGTTATCCTATGTTGATGATTTTTTTATCAAAAGCACAGACTTTGAAAAACACATCACAGAACTTAAACAAGTCCTCAGCCAACTTTAGAAGGGCAAGTGTCAAATTATCCCTACAAAAAGCTCAATGGTGCCACACTCGTGTAAACTTCTTGGGACATGAAGTTACTTTTGAAGGGTTAAACCCTCAGAAGAAAAAGGTGGAAGCTATATTAAATTCTAAGGACCCAACTAACTTAAAGGAATTGAGATAATTCCTGGCCCTGGGTAGGACAAATTATTCTTGCAAATCTATTGATAATTATGCAGAATTAGCTAAACCACTGCTACTTCTTCTAAAGAAGGATGTGAAATGGCACTGGAGTGAGGCTAATAAGACAGCCATAAGAAAGCTGAAGAGAAAACTTACTCAAGCACCTTGCTTAGCGTGCCCTGAAGGGGGTAAACCTTTCTACCTAGAGACAGGTTACACAGATATAAGCATGAGTGCTGTTTTATACCAAAAGCATGATAATCTAAGCAAAGTCATTGCTTATGCGAGCAAAACTTTATCCCCAGTAGAAATAAAATTTAGTGATTGCAAAAAAGCCCTCTTATCTACTGTATGGGCTCTACAAAATTTCCGCAGCTATATACAGGGCGAGAAAATTATTGTAGAAACGGCCCACCAGCCTTTGCTATATCTGCAAAGTGAGGGAATAAGAGATGGCCTTTAGAAATTCACTATAAGCAAAATCATACCTACGTATCATGGAACTTGACCATGTAATATATATATATATATATATATATATATATATATATGACTTGTTTTACCTCAATAAAAAAAAAAGGATCCAGTCACACAGGGGCTTGCTGAGCTCCACGACTGTACTGCTAAGAATTATGGGGAACAGTTATTAGAAGATGATTTGCTGGAGGAACAATTGCTTTCCCCATATAAAATATACAACGAGGACCAGTGTCAAACATTACCTTGGGTATATGTGGATGGCTGTTCTTACCATGCCACTATTAAAAATGAGCACAGATTAGTTGTTGGCATTGGTATAACTCGGGCAAATGGATATGCATAACTAACTGCTGTTCTAAAAACTATTGAGATGGCTATTGAACAAGGTATTAACAAATTTGTGATCATTACTGACTCAAATTATGTGCGTGACAGTTTTGTTGAATACCTGCCAACTTGGAAAAGAAATGGCATGCAGAAAACTAACAACAACCAGTCAAACATGGCAAGTTGTTCTGTGAGATTGATAATCTGGTGGTATCCAATATTTAACAATACACTGGAAAAAGACCAAGGGTCATTCCAGGATTCAAGGTCCTGATAAGGAAGGCAATGATCTTTGGGATTCATTAGCCAAACAAGGAGCCATAACTGGAGAACTTCTTAATATCGACCACTTAATGGGTGCAATTCAGGTACAAGCCATTACCAGAAACCAAGGTAAACAACAAAATGAGCCTAACCTGGTACAATGGAGTCAGGATTCTCCTAGTGAGGAACTGATCACTAGTCAAAAAGAAGACCCCATTATAGGTATCTTCTATAAACACATATAGAAAATCCTGAAAACAACCCCATCTCAATAGAGGACGGTATTGGCAAGGAAGATCTTAGAACCTTAATGAAGTCCAGATCACAATTCATGTTACAGGATGGTTTGATAATTAGAACCTCCAAAACTGGCATCCAGCAATGGGTGGTACCTACCCAATTCAGAGGTCTCATGCTTCAACATGCCCATGATGCTCCCACATCTGGTCATCGTGGCGCCAAATTAACATATGAAATATTGTGTGATTATGCCCTTTGGCCGCATATGTTGAAGGATGTTCAAACCTACTGTCAAGGTTGTTTAATCTGTCCACAGTTCCAGCCCACTGCACCAACGCATAGAGCACCATTGCAGAAAAGGGGGATGGTAATGCCATGGTCAGATATACAAATTGATTTTATTGGTCCAGTAACTAGGTCATCAAGAGGTAACAGGTACATGTTAACAGTGACATGCCTATTCACTAAATGGGTATAGTGCATCAGTGCACCTAATAATAGTGCTGAAACATACGCAGCATTGCTCATTAACCACGTGTTTTCCAGATTTGGTTTACCCCAGCGAATCCAATCCAATCGGGGAACCCACTTCACTAGCAAAGTAATGACCAAAATGTGGAAAATGCTAGGGGTCAAAAGAAAGCTCCATATTGCATATAGAGCTGCCTCTAGTGGTGATGTAGAACCAGCCCATTGTGAAAATCCTCAAAAAGTTTGTGAGTGAAACAGGTAAAGAATGGGATGTAAAATTACCTCTAGTCCTAATGGCATTAAGAGCAACTCCAAGTAGTGCTACTAAGATGTCACCTTTTGAATTGATGACTGGTAGAAGAATGGTTCTACCTCAACATCTATTGTACCGTACATCAGACCAGAACTTGATAAATGCAGCCAATACACATCAAACTTAAGAAAACACCTGCAATATGCCTTTGCATTTGCTCAAAGGAACATAAAGAAGTACGCAACTGCCGCTAAAACCTGTTATGATCTCAAAACGTCCAAAAAGGAATATTGTCATGCTGCTTACACAACAACCAGTATATTACTATGGTGATTTCTGTGTTTGTCTTTGAAGCAGATGAAACTGAGGGTTGTGGGACTTGTAGTCCCAGCTATTGGTCTGCATGGTGCTGTAGTCTGGAGGGCACCGAGTAGCTGCACACTACAAACACATTTCACACAGTAAATTACCAAATAATTCAAGAAGGTTGTTAATGAGGTAAAGTCCATTGTTATCCTAACATTTTGATCCACTAAGATTTTAAAAGCTCCATCTTAATTGAATTAATCGGCCTAAAAAAAAGTATTAATTGGACAGATTTACATGTTTACTGAAATCTTAGTGAATATAAGTCACTGGGCTTTTTATTTAATAAGAAATGTTAAGATAGAACTAAATAGGAGCTGATAGTACTGAAGATGCCAGCTGCAGAAACATCAGTTCAGTTCGCTGTGAATCTCTCTCTAGTTGATGGATCATTAACAGTTGTATTAGAAACTCTCAATCCTGTTGATAGACCTTTTAAGAAACATTGTACTTTGAACTGTTCTCCCTTTTAACATGGCACAATCATCCACTTTACATGCTTGAGTGTATTAAATGGTTTACAAATAGACTGTGAACCTTTATTTTGTCATTTAAAATAGTTGTTTTTCCCTGTTGAAACTACCTCTTTAGTGGAAATATTCAATACTGCAGTAATATCTATAGAAAAGATATGCAAACAAGATAACAAAATAAATAAACCTCATAAGAAAGGATGCAGTAACTTTGAATTCAATGAACTCTTACCAGCTGCTTACCTGAGTCCATTGTCCCTTTGACCCCTTAAGACCAGCGACGCACCCTGTACATCACTGTTTTTTCAGTGGGGCTTGCTTTTTTAATAGTGCAGCGAGACCGCGCTATTATAGGAGACCTGTTGGGGGGAGGTTGTAATAGTGTGGTCTTGCCGTCGACGGCATGTGTGGTCGTCAATGGGTTAAAGAAAGATGAGTTTTTACACAGACCAGGAAACATAGCAAATATCACAGGACTCTTGCATGTTATTTTTATAACGGGTGATCATAAAATACAAATGTATTTCTTTGTAAACATTGTAAATGTTTTAAATAAACAGTTGCTACAAAAGTTTCCTTCTTATTGTCTATTTGTCTTTGGCAAATCAATATTGTGGCCCACAGGTGCTGTATTGTTTTTTCAATGTATAATATTACTTAGATGAAATTGAATCCTCACATTTATGTACAACACACAATGGTATGCTAATCTCAGTGCTGTTTGGTCATGTTCACTAACAAAGCTGCAAGATAATAGGGCCTAATTATATTATCTCTTAATACTTACCACAAGCTTATATGGTTAAAGATACCATCTAAGAAATGGAACATCCTTATTGTACAGAAAATATATTTAATTGTTCAATGACCTATAAATACAGCAGAATTGCATAATCAACATGTACATAATAAAAAGACATTGCAAAAGCACAGCCTGAATTTTTAATGAGCATTAGAGTTTTTTTAAGAAAATGTACTTCAATTTCAATACGTATACACTGTAAACTCTTGCACATGCTCAGTAGCAGCTGGTGCCTCAGAAAGTGTGCATATAAAATACTGTGAACAAATTAATAATGGATATAATTTGGAAAGTCTCAAAACTGCATGCTCTGAATAATTCAATTTTAATTTTGACTTTAATGTCCCTAAGTAGGAATAAAGGCAATTTTCAGAAATATCAGTCTGCTTTAAATGCTTAAATTATGAAATTACTTAACTAGCCCATTTAAAAAATTGATTTAAATCTATTTTAAAACAAAATAATATCTGTTTATTTTTTAATAATCTTAATTGATTTACTTATGAATAACCCAATCTCTGAACTAATTCCATTACAACTTTTTTATGCACTGTTTTGTATCCAAATATTTCTACTTCCTTTGGCTTTCACCTATACTATTCCCAGAGCCACCATCTAGGCCTCACAAGCATTTTTTATTTTGGGCGGCAGCCACTAATTGCAGGGCTGGCTGGGGACAAAATCTCATTATACTCACGCTCAGGGCCGCCATCAGGGGGTGACAGGGGTGACTCCTGTCAGGGGCCCAATGGGCTAGGGGGGCCCCACGAGGCAAGAACTAAAAAAAAAAAAAAAAAAATTTTTTTTTTTTAAATTTTGGCAGCCACCAGTGGGTACTACAGCAGAGTGCTAATTGAGCATGGGAAATGTTATTACAAGGAGTAAAGTATTAGCATTTGAGAGGATTTCTGAGTGTGCAATAAACCACTATGCACAGTGTGAGACAGACTTGGCACTTTGTTTGTAGAGTGTGTGCCTGAGTCAGACGGCTGATCACTTTCATTTGCAGAGGAGGTAGGAATTACTTAGCAAATGTTTTTTATTTCTTTGTGCAATTTAAGATTATAACTTCAGTGTGGTAGTAGTTGTATGGTGGTGCCAGGGGTCCATAAAAACACATTTTGTTAGCAGCAGCGTATTTATGATTATTTGACAATGCTGTAGAAATTCTATATTTAAAACCATGCAGAAATGTTTCCTCCTCAATACACAAATTATATATATTACATTCCAGTTTACTGCCCCTTTAAGCAAGGACTTTCCAGATACAAGGAGGCATTTTATCTAAGATTTTTACATCTGCATAACATGTTATACTCTCAGACTAAGATTGCTCAGTGTTGGAAATGAGACAGGTTAACTTAAAACTGTTCAGTTTACACTACAGCTGACTTAATTTTGAAATGCATACCAACAAGCTTAAATCCTGCATTTAACCAGATCTAATGGTATGAGTACCACAGATTATGGTTCCACCAAGACCATATAGAGTACAGCATTTTCAAAATCCACAAGTACAGCTGACAGATGGGAACATTTGTACACTATATTTGAAGTGGTGCTCTTGGTTGGGGAAAATGGGGAAAATATCAAACAAACATATGTCAACCTTTTAAAAGTACTTTTCTTCATCTAACCATCTACCCAGATCATTAATGTACAATTTTGAATTCACAGAATTATTTTTGTTTGCACTTTTACAAATATGATTCTTTAAAAAGTGATCTCTTAATTTCTGCATTTTTTTTATCATGCATGTCACACACTGTTGATTTAGGGGATGCAAGGTGCATAAATGTTTCCTCCTGTGAGTGTTTCTGTGGGTGTCTGTGTTTATGTCTTTGTGCTTTGGTTTGTGTCTCTATGAGTGTGTATGTATTTTCTTTCTGTTGGTATCTTTGTGAGGGTGGGTGTGTATGTCTTTGTGCATTTTCTGTGGATGTCTGTGAGGGTGTGTGCATATGTCTTTAAGCTTCTTCTATGGGTGTCTCTGTGAGGGTGGGCGTGTGTTTGTCTTTGTGTATTTTCTCTGGATGCCTCTGTGAGGGTGGGTGTGTATGTCTGTGGTTTCTGTGGATGTCTCTGTGAGGGTGTGTGTGTGTTTTCTGTGGATGTCTCTGTGAGGGTGTGTATTTTCTGTGGGTGTCTCTGTGAGGGTTTGTGTATGTCTTTGTGTGTTTTCTGTGGATGTCTCAGTGAGGGTGTGTATGTATGTCTTTCTGTGTTTTCTATGGGTGTCTCTGTGTGTGTGTGTGTGTGTGTGTATGTCTTTATGTGTTTTCTGAGGTTGTCTCTGTTGGTGTTTCCTTGGGTGCAAGTTTGAGTTTGTGTGTGTGTGTGTCCTTTGTCTGTTCCTTTTTAGGACATTTTTGACCTTACTACTGATTATTCACATCTTTCTACAGACTTTGAGACTAATGAGACCTTTCTGGAAGTCACCAATCTACCATTTAACCTTTAAATTATTGTTTAGGCAGTTCAGGGCCCTTCCTTTCAGCCACTGCATGCTGTTGTCATCATTTAGTTGGCATCTTCGTTTACAAAAAGATAATCAGAACTCCATATTTTGTTTTCTAAATCGCCTTTTTTTACAAAACTGTAGTTTACCTCATTACTTGTCAGGTCAATGTAAACAAGTGCTAAGTGTCTTAGGCCTAGATTTAGAGTTCGGCGGTAGCCGTCAAAACCAGCGTTAGAGGCTCCTAACGCTGGTTTTGGCCGCCCGCTGGTATTTGGAGTCAGTGATTAAAGGGTCTAACGCTCACTTTACAGCCGCGACTTTTCCATACCGCAGATCCCCCTACGCCATTTGCGTAGCCTATCTTTTCAATGGGATCTTCCTAACGCCGGTATTTAGAGTCGTTTCTGCAGTGAGCGTTAGAGCTCTAACGACAAGATTCCAGCCGCCTGAAAATAGCAGGAGTTAAGAGCTTTCTGGCTAACGCCGGTTTATAAAGCTCTTAACTACTGTACCCTAAAGTACACTAACACCCATAAACTACCTATGTACCCCTAAACCGAGGTCCCCCCACATCGCCGCCACTCGATTACAATTTTTAACCCCTAATCTGCCGACCGCCACCTACGTTATACTTATGTACCCCTAATCTGCTGCCCCTAACACCGCCGACCCCTGTATTATATCTATTAACCCCTAACTTGCCCCCCACAACGTCGCCGCAAGCTACTTAAAATAATTAACCCCTAATCTTCCGACCGCAAATCGCCGCCACCTACGTTATCCCTATGTACCCCTAATCTGCTACCCCTAACATCGCCGACCCCTATGTTATATTTATTAACCCCTAATCTGCCCCCCTCAACGTCGCCGACACCTACCTACACTTATTAACCCCTAATCTGCCGAGCGGACCTGAGCGCTACTATAATAAAGTTATTAACCCCTAATCCGCCTCACTAACCCTATCATAAATAGTATTAACCCCTAATCTGCCCTCCCTAACATCGCCGACACCTACCTTCAATTATTAACCCCTAATCTGCCGACCGGAGCTCACCGCTATTCTAATAAATGTATTAACCCCTAAAGCTAAGTCTAACCCTAACACTAACACCCCCCTAAGTTAAATATAATTTTTATCTAACGAAATAAATTAACTCTTATTAAATAAATAATTCCTATTTAAAGCTAAATACTTACCTGTAAAATAAATCCTAATATAGCTACAATATAAATTATAATTATATTATAGCTATTTTAGGATTAATATTTATTTTACAGGCAACTTTGTAATTATTTTAACCAGGTACAATAGCTATTAAATAGTTAAGAACTATTTAATAGTTACCTAGTTAAAATAATAACAAATTTACCTGTAAAATAAATCCTAACCTAAGATATAATTAAACCTAACACTACCCTATCAATAAAATAATTAAATAAACTACCTACAATTACCTACAATTAACCTAACACTACACTATCAATAAATTAATTAAACACAATTGCTACAAATAAATACAATTAAATAAACAATCTAAAGTACAAAAAATAAAAAAGAACTAAGTTACAGAAAATAATAAAATATTTACAAACATAAGAAAAATATTACAACAATTTTAAACTAATTACACCTACTCTAAGCCCCCTAATAAAATAACAAAGCCCCCCAAAATAAAAAATTCCCTACCCTATTCTAAAATACAAATATTACAAGCTCTTTTACCTTACCAGCCCTGAACAGGGCCCTTTGCGGGGCATGCCCCAAGAATTTCAGCTCTTTTGCCTGTAAAAAAAAACATACAATACCCCCCCCCCAACATTACAACCCACCACCCACATACCCCTAATCTAACCCAAACCCCCCTTAAATAAACCTAACACTACCCCCCTGATGATCTTCCTACCTTGTCTTCACCATGCCAGGTTCACCGATCCGTCCTGGCTCCAAGATCTTCATCCAACCCAAGCGGGGGCTAGACATCCACTGAAGAAGTCCAGAAGAGGGTCCAAAGTCTTCCTCCTATCCGGCAAGAAGAGGACATCCGGACCGGCAAACATCTTCTCCAAGCGGCATCTTCTATCTTCTTCCATCCGATGACGACCGGCTCCATCTTGAAGACCTCCAGCGCGGATCCATCCTCTTCTTCCGACGACTAGACGACGAATGACGGTTCCTTTAAGGGACGTCATCCAAGATGGCGTCCCTCGAATTCCGATTGGCTGATAGGATTCTATCAGCCAATCGGAATTAAGGTAGGAATTTTCTGATTGGCTGATGGAATCAGCCAATCAGAATATAGTTCAATCCGATTGGCTGATCCAATCAGCCAATCAGATTGAGCTCGCATTCTATTGGCTGATCGGAACAGCCAATAGAATGCGAGCTCAATCTGATTGGCTGATTGGATCAGCCAATCGGATTGAACTATATTCTGATTGGCTGATTCCATCAGCCAATCAGAAAATTCCTACCTTAATTCCGATTGGCTGATAGAATCCTATCAGCCAATCGGAATTCGAGGGACGCCATCTTGGATGACGTCCCTTAAAGGAACCGTCATTCGTCGTCTAGTCGTCGGAAGAAGAGGATGGATCCGCGCTGGAGGTCTTCAAGATGGAGCCGGTCGTCATCGGATGGAAGAAGATAGAAGATGCCGCTTGGAGAAGATGTTTGCCGGTCCGGATGTCCTCTTCTTGCCGGATAGGAGGAAGACTTTGGACCCTCTTCTGGACTTCTTCAGTGGATGTCTAGCCCCCGCTTGGGTTGGATGAAGATCTTGGAGCCAGGACGGATCGGTGAACCTGGCATGGTGAAGACAAGGTAGGAAGATCATCAGGGGGGTAGTGTTAGGTTTATTTAAGGGGGGTTTGGGTTAGATTAGGGGTATGTGGGTGGTGGGTTGTAATGTTGGGGGGGGGTATTGTATGTTTTTTTTTACAGGCAAAAGAGCTGAAATTCTTGGGGCATGCCCCGCAAAGGGCCCTGTTCAGGGCTGGTAAGGTAAAAGAGCTTGTAATATTTGTATTTTAGAATAGGGTAGGGAATTTTTTATTTTGGGGGGCTTTGTTATTTTATTAGGGGGCTTAGAGTAGGTGTAATTAGTTTAAAATTGTTGTAATATTTTTCTTATGTTTGTAAATATTTTATTATTTTCTGTAACTTAGTTCTTTTTTATTTTTTGTACTTTAGATTGTTTATTTAATTGTATTTATTTGTAGCAATTGTGTTTAATTAATTTATTGATAGTGTAGTGTTAGGTTAATTGTAGGTAATTGTAGGTAGTTTATTTAATTATTTTATTGATAGGGTAGTGTTAGGTTTAATTATATCTTAGGTTAGGATTTATTTTACAGGTAAATTTGTTATTATTTTAACTAGGTAACTATTAAATAGTTCTTAACTATTTAATAGCTATTGTACCTGGTTAAAATAATTACAAAGTTGCCTGTAAAATAAATATTAATCCTAAAATAGCTATAATATAATTATAATTTATATTGTAGCTATATTAGGATTTATTTTACAGGTAAGTATTTAGCTTTAAATAGGAATCATTTATTTAATAAGAGTTAATTTATTTCGTTAGATAAAAATTATATTTAACTTAGGGGGGTGTTAGTGTTAGGGTTAGACTTAGCTTTAGGGGTTAATACATTTATTAGAATAGCGGTGAGCTCCGGTCGGCAGATTAGGGGTTAATAATTGAAGTTAGGTGTCGGCGATGTTAGGGAGGGCAGATTAGGGGTTAATACTATTTATGATAGGGTTAGTGAGGCGGATTAGGGGTTAATAACTTTATTATAGTAGCGCTCAGGTCCGCTCGGCAGATTAGGGGTTAATAAGTGTAGGCAGGTGTCGGCGACGTTGTGGGGGGCAGATTAGGGGTTAATAAATATAACATAGGGGTCGGCGATGTTAGGGCAGCAGATTAGGGGTACATAGGGATAACGTAGGTGGCGGCGGTTTACGGAGCGGCAGATTAGGGGTTAAAAGTGTAATGCAGGGGTCAGCGATAGCGGGGGCGGCAGATTAGGGGTTAATAAGTGTAAGGTTAGGGGTGTTTAGACTCGGGGTACATGTTAGGGTGTTAGGTGCAGACGTAGGAAGTGTTTCCCCATAGGAAACAATGGGGCTGCGTTAAGAGCTGAACGCTGCTTTTTTGCAGGTGTTAGGTTTTTTTTCAGCTCAAACTGCCCCATTGTTTCCTATGGGAGAATCGTGCACGAGCACGTTTTTGATGCCGGCCGCGTCAGTAAGCAACTCTGGTATCGAGAGTTGCATTTGCGGTAAATATGCTCTACGCTCCTTTTTTGGAGCCTAACGCAGCATTTGTTTGAACTCTCAATACCAGAGTTAAATTTATGGTGCGGCCAGAAAAAAACCCGCGGAGCGTTAACAGCCCTTTTACCGCCGAACTCCAAATCTAGGCCTTAGTTTCTTTGCGTGTTTGCTTGAGTGTCTATATGTGAATCCTTATGTGTGAGTGTGTGTGTGTGTGTTTCAGTGTATGTTACTACCTTTACAACATTTCCAAGTTTAAATAGACACTGAAGAATAAAGTGCATATACATTTTAGTTACTTGGTCAAAAATTGCACATGTCAAAGGAGGGGGGGGGGGCCTGATCAATGGTTAAGTCAGGGGCCCCAAAATTTCTAGTGGCGGCCCTGCTCACGCTGATGCCAAAGCCAAACGCCTCAAAATAAATTTAGATTATATTCACATTTTTAGTTAAAATAGGAAATGAGTTACTATTAAACAATGTAACTTTATATAATACTCAGATTTACAAAACTAGTTACAAGTACACATTTTTAATTACCTAATGAATGTGGAACTGATTTTTCAATAACAAATTAGTGATGTCTGTTCTTAGTTTTGTGGTGCTGAAAGCCACAAAATAATGTTTTCTAAGGGATACAGCTGTTAGTCTTGGGACTTTAATACCCATTCTCCAGTTTTGAATAACCAACACTGTTATATTAATATACTTTTATACTGATAACGTGTATCTAAACACCTGCAGACTGCCCTTTATCTCAGTGTTTTTTATAATCTTGCATTTTAGCCAATCAGTTCTGGCTCTTGTATAACCATTATCATGTTCCACGGGAGTGAGCACAATGCTATCTATATGGCACACATGACCTAGCACTGTCTGGCTGTTGTGCCAGATTTAAAAAGCTAATAAAATACACCGAGTTAAGGGCGTCCTGCCGGTGCTTAGATACAGACATACCTAGAGGTAATAAAGTATATTAATATAACAATGTTGGTTATGAAAAGCTGGGGTAGCAAAGATATTGTCTATATTTTTAAACAATACAATCAATCAAGTAGACTGTCCCTTTAAATTTGGTGCTTCAATTTTTATTTTTATTTTTTTACTAGTTTTTTTTAATCATGCATGGAATACATAAAAGATTACTTACAATTGATCAGTTTGAGAATATACCTATAATGACATAAGCCTAGATTACGAGTGGAGCACAAAATTGCGCTCTCTTGAGTGCTATATTTGCGCTCCACTCAGTAATACCAGAGCGTAAACATGTGCTGATATTACAAGTTAGGCGAAATGCAAATGCTACCTCGTGTTTGCATTTCCTGGAAGTCTTGTGTGCTTTTATAGGGTCCAATGGGAGCCTTGTTCTCATGCCATGAGATACGGCAAAGCACCTAGCGCAACGCAGGGGCAATTCCCACAGCGCTTGACAGCAAAATAAAAATATATATGTATATGAATATATACGTATATATTTATGTGTTTATATGTGTATATGTTGTGTGTAAAGTCAGATATTGGGTAATCCTAGGATTACCTGGGTAAAATGGACATTACCCAAGCGGCTGTGGGTAAAGCCCGATGTATGATCATAAATTCTCTCATAGTGCAGAGTCACCGCATCAAACATATATAGCATGCACTGTAATTCCCCCATCTTCACTATCTTTTTTTGCCTCCGCCTGGGGAACTCAAGCAATTTTATATACAAAAATAAACCTAAACTAGGAATTTCCCATACATTTTATATTCTGCAACTGGTATAACAAGTCACTAGAAACATGTTAAGGGGAATCCAAGTTTACAGTATACTGTCCCTTTAATGTCAAGCTGAAAACACTCTATTAAACAAAACCATCATATATGGAAGAGTGGGCAGGTGAAATCTGGTGCAATGTATAGGGAACCATGTGCCAGCTGAATAATAGCTTTAAGGGGCAGTCTAGTCATAATTAAACTTTCATGATTCAGATAGGGCATGCAATTTTAAACTTCCCAAATTACTTTTAATACCAGCTTTGCTTTGTTCTCTTGGTATACTTTTTTGAAAGCTAAACAGGTAGGCTCAAAGTGATTTCTAAACCGTTGAAAACCACCTCTTATCTCAGTGCATTTTGACAGTTTTTCACATTTAGAAAGTGCTAGTTCATGTGTGTAATACATAGATAACATTGTATTTAGGAGTCAGCACTGATTGGCTAAAATGCATGACTGTCAAATGCACTGATATAAGGGGGCAGTCTGCAGAGGCTTAGATACAAAGTAATCACAGAGGTAATACTGTAAGTGTATTAATATCACAGTGTTGGCTATGCAAAACTGGGGAATAGGTAATAAAGAGATTATCTATCTTTTTAAAGAATACAAAAATTCAAGTAGCCTGTCCCTTTAAAGTAAATCTCAAATAAATTAACACAATGGACAGGAGACTGAATAATAGCTATCACTCCCTGCCAAACATACAGATCTAATGTAATACTTATTTCCTTCTCCCGTTACCTAGCATGTCTTAACAAATGAGGGCTAGCAATCTTAGGCCTAGATTTGGAGTTCGGCGGTAGCCGTCAAAACCAGCGTTAGAGGCTCCTAACGCTGGTTTTGGCCGCCCGCTGGTATTTGGAGTCAGTGATTAAAGGGTCTAACGCTCACTTTTCAGCCGCGACTTTTCCATACCGCAGATCCCCCTACGCCATTTGCGTAGCCTATCTTTTCAATGGGATCTTTCTAACGCTGGTATTTAGAGTCGTTTCTGAAGTGAGCGTTAGAGCTCTAACGACAAGATTCCAGCCGCCTGAAAATAGCAGGAGTTAAGAGCTTTCTGGCTAACGCCGGTTCATAAAGCTCTTAACTACTGTACCCTAAAGTACACTAACACCCATAAACTACCTATGTACCCCTAAACCGAGCTCCCCCCACATCGCCGCCACTCGATTAAAATTTTTAACCCCTAATCTGCCGACCGCCACCTACGTTATACTTATGTACCCCTAATCTGCTGCCCCTAACCCCGCCGACCCCTGTATTACATTTATTAACCCCTAACCTGCCCCCCACAACGTCGCCGCCAGCTACTTAAAATAATTAACCCCTAATCTTCCGACCGCAAAGCGCCGCCACCTACGTTATCCCTATGTACCCCTAATCTGCTACCCCTAACACCGCCGACCCCTATATTATATTTATTAACCCCTAATCTGTCCCCCTCAACGTCGCCGACACCTGCCTACACTTATTAACCCCTAATCTGCCGAGCGGACCTGAGCGCTACTATAATAAAGTTATTAACCCCTAATCCGCATCACTAACCCTATCATAAATAGTATTAACCCCTAATCTGCCCTTCCTAACATCGCCGACAGCTACCTTCAATTATTAACCCCTAATCTGCCGAGCGGACCTCACCGCTATTCTAATAAATGTATTAACCCCTAAAGCTAAGTCTAACCCTAACACTAACACCCCCCTAAGTTAAATATAATTTACATCTAACGAAATAAATTAACTCTTATTAAATAAATGATTCCTATTTAAAGCTAAATACTTACCTGTAAAATAAACCCTAATATAGCTACAATATAAATTATAATTATATTATAGCTATTTTAGGATTAATATTTATTTTACAGGCAACTTTGTAATTATTTTAACCAGGTACAATAGCTATTAAATAGTTAAGAACTATTTAATAGTTACCTAGTTAAAATAATAACAAATTTACCTGTAAAATAAATCCTAACCTAAGTTATAATTAAACCTAACACTACCCTATCAATAAAATAATTAAATAAACTACCTACAATTACCTACAATTAACCTAACACTACACTATCAATAAATTAATTAAACACAATTCCTACAAATAAATACAATTAAATAAACTAGCTAAAGTACAAAAAATAAAAAAGAACTAAGTTACAGAAAATAAAAGAATATTTACAAACATAAGAAAAATATTACAACAATTTTAAACTAATTACACCTACTCTAAGCCCCCTAATAAAATAACAAAGCCCCCCAAAATAAAAAATTCCCTACCCTATTCTAAATTAAAAAAGTTACAAGCTCTTTTACCTTACCAGCCCTGAACAGGGCCCTTTGCGGGGCATGCCCCAAGAATTTCAGCTCTTTTGCCTGTAAAAAAAAACATACAATACCCCCCCCCAACATTACAACCCACCACCCACATACCCCTAATCTAACCCAAACCCCCCTTAAATAAACCTAACACTAAGCCCCTGAAGATCTTCCTACCTTGTCTTCACCATCCAGGTATCACCGATCCGTCCTGGCTCCAAGATCTTCATCCAACCCAAGCGGGGGTTGGCGATCCATAATCCGGTCCAGAAGAGGCTCCAAAGTCTTCCTCCTATCCGGCAAGAAGAGGACATCCGGACCGGCAAACATCTTCTCCAAGCGGCATCTTCGATCTTCTTCCATCCGGAGCGAAGCGGCAGGATCCTGAAGACATCCAGCGCGGAACATCCATCCGGACCGACGACTGAACGACGAATGACTGTTCCTTTAAGGGACGTCATCCAAGATGGCGTCCCTCGAATTCCAATTGGCTGATAGGATTCTATCAGCCAATCGGAATTAAGGTAGGAATTTTCTGATTGGCTGATGGAATCAGCCAATCAGAATCTAGTTCAATCCGATTGGCCGATCCAATCAGCCAATCAGATTGAGCTCGCATTCTATTGGCTGATCGGAACAGCCAATAGAATGCGAGCTCAATCTGATTGGCTGATTGGATCAGCCAATCGGATTGAACTAGATTCTGATTGGCTGATTCCATCAGCCAATCAGAAAATTCCTACCTTAATTCCGATTGGCTGATAGAATCCTATCAGCCAATCGGAATTCGAGGGACACCATCTTGGATGACGTCCCTTAAAGGAACAGTCATTCGTCGTTCAGTCGTCGGTCCGGATGGATGTTCCGCGCTGGATGTCTTCAGGATCCTGCCGCTTCGCTCCGGATGGAAGAAGATCGAAGATGCCGCTTGGAGAAGATGTTTGCCAGTCCGGATGTCCTCTTCTTGCCGGATAGGAGGAAGACTTTGGAGCCTCTTCTGGACCGGATTATGGATCGCCAACCCCCGCTTGGGTTGGATGAAGATCTTGGAGCCAGGACGGATCGGTGATACCTGGATGGTGAAGACAAGGTAGGAAGATCTTCAGGGGCTTAGTGTTAGGTTTATTTAAGGGGGGTTTGGGTTAGATTAGGGGTATGTGGGTGGTGGGTTGTAATGTTGGGGGGGGGGGTATTGTATGTTTTTTTTTACAGGCAAAAGAGCTGAAATTCTTGGGGCATGCCCCGCAAAGGGCCCTGTTCAGGGCTGGTAAGGTAAAAGAGCTTGTAACTTTTTTAATTTAGAATAGGGTAGGGAATTTTTTATTTTGGGGGGCTTTGTTATTTTATTAGGGGGCTTAGAGTAGGTGTAATTAGTTTAAAATTGTTGTAATATTTTTCTTATGTTTGTAAATATTTTTTTATTTTCTGTAACTTAGTTCTTTTTTATTTTTTGTACTTTAGCTAGTTTATTTAATTGTATTTATTTGTAGGAATTGTGTTTAATTAATTTATTGATAGTGTAGTGTTAGGTTAATTGTAGGTAATTGTAGGTAGTTTATTTAATTATTTTATTGATAGGGTAGTGTTAGGTTTAATTATAACTTAGGTTAGGATTTATTTTACAGGTAAATTTGTTATTATTTTAACTAGGTAACTATTAAATAGTTCTTAACTATTTAATAGCTATTGTACCTGGTTAAAATAATTACAAAGTTGCCTGTAAAATAAATATTAATCCTAAAATAGCTATAATATAATTATAATTTATATTGTAGCTATATTAGGATTTATTTTACAGGTAAGTATTTAGCTTTAAATAGGAATAAGTTATTTAATAAGAGTTAATTAATTTCGTTAGATAAATATTATATTTAACTTAGGGGGGTGTTAGTGTTAGGGTTAGACTTAGCTTTAGGGGTTAATCCATTTATTAGAATAGCGGTGAGCTCCGATCGGAAGATTAGGGGTTAATAATTGAAGGTAGGTGTCGGCGATGTTAGGGAGGGCAGATTAGGGGTTAATACTATTTATGATAGGGTTAGTGAGGCGGATTAGGGGTTAATAACTTTATTATAGTAGCGCTCAGGTCCGCTCGGCAGATTAGGGGTTAATAAGTGTAGGCAGGTGTCGGCGACGTTGTGGGGGGCAGGTTAGGGGTTAATAAATATAATATAGGGGTCGGCGGTGTTAGGGGTAGCAGATTAGGGGTACATAGGGAGAACGTAGGTTGCGGCGGTTTACGGAGCGGCAGATTAGGGGTTAAAAAAAATATGCAGGGGTCAGCGATAGCGGGGGCGGCAGATTAGGGGTTAATAAGTGTAAGGGTAGGGGTGTTTAGACTCGGGGTACATGTTAGGGTGTTAGGTGCAGACGTAGGAAGTGTTTCCCCATAGGAAACAATGGGGCTGCGTTAGGAGCTGAACGCTGCTTTTTTGCAGGTGTTAGGTTTTTTTTCAGCTCAAACAGTCCCATTGTTTCCTATGGGAGAATCGTGCACGAGCACGTTTTTGAGGCCGGCCGCGTCCGTAAGCAACTCTGGTATCGAGAGTTGCATTTGCGGTAAAAATTCTCTACGCTCCTTTTTTGGAGCCTAACGCAGCATTTGTTTGAACTCTCGATACCAGAGTTAATTTTATGGTGCGGCCAGAAAAAAGCCCGCGGAGCGTTAACAGCCCTTTTACCGCCGAACTCCAAATCTAGGCCATAAAGATTTGAAAGGGGCTTGAGAAGATGGGTTCCTGCTTGACACCTAGATCATCTGGGCATTAAAGTCAGATCTAGGAAAGCGTCAAGATGTAATTAAAAAAAGAGGTGCAAGAGTTCAGAGTAAAACCTCTTAGGCCAAGATTCCAATTGAAGAACATCAGAGCAAGAGACTAAAAAGTGGCCTAATAGATATCACCAACATTTGTAAATCACTCTCATAAAATTATAAGAGAATTAACTAGACAAGAGAGGAGACTTCTAACAGAGTGCATGAGAGAAGGAGGAGGCGCCACCATCAGTCAGTGCCTCATCTTCCTCCAGTTAGCGACACAAACCAGAACGATCTCATTGATAAATATACACTGAAGACCACTAGTGAGGTGGGATCCACAGAAGGCCATGAAAAGCCAGGTGTAGTGCTGCACAGTATGTTACAATTCATGAACCCTCACAAATTGTTTTAATTCTGCATTGGTAATATAGTGGTATAGGGGCCCAATCAAGTCTCTTACAAAGGTGGAATTCTTCACAGACAGGTTTGGAGGTGAGCAGCATTCTGAAGAGGTTAATTATTTCAAATCACATACTCATACATAAGTTACACAGAGTGCATATCCCTCTTCACCATGCATGTGCAATAGTCAATGATCCAACTTGCATGTGAATTTCTCTTAAACAAGCCTACATAAGATATTTTGATTCTCATTTTGGTCGCACCAGTTTACCATGGAGTATCAGAATCTTTTCAGGTGGAAAGTCAGGTTCAGGATGATGACATCACTCATGGACAAATCAGTTGTGGTACTAATCATCCACACTGATGCAGTGCCACAAAACCAGAAAATAACTGAATAGGTCCACACATGACATGATAAAGGCTAGATGCAATGAAGACTATTTGTGAGATAAATATGTCACTGAGAAATGTATCTTTACAGCTGAAACATTGTGGAAGTCATGAAGATTTTTAACTTCCCTTGTTTTGCTCCATTATAATCAACGGAACTGCATTTTTATTGCAACTGTTCACTTCTAAGTGCATAGAACATGTTCCACTGTGAAGGATACAGGAATCACACAAATGCTTTAAAAACAAATACAAAAAATAAAATAAAAAAAAAACAAGGTAATCTTGTGAGCTCTGAAATAGCAGCATGGTGACTAATGTTTTACCTGAAAAAAGACCCTATTTAAAATAAAGGTGCACAAGGATGCATAAGATACTCACCTGCCCAATGGCCACCAAGGAGGTTCTGTGGATTGGGAGGTTAGCTATTACATGGCACTTATCTCTTTCTCTAGTTTAATTAAAGGTAAATAAAACACCTCCTTTGGCTCCTTGATGTGGAATTGGGATAAGGCAATTCCATAACTTTACTTGCTGTGAACCATGATCTGTTTTATGTTCTATATTTTATTGTTATATCTGTTGAGTGTACAATCTTCTGTCATTCAACTCAATTTGATTGTAATGTTCATTCATTAAAACCTTAAAGGACCACTCAATGAAGTAGAATTGCATAATTAACAAATGCATAATAAAAAGATAATTTAACACTTACTCTGAATTTCAAATAAGCAGTAGATTTTCTTTGGACAAATGTATTTGTTCACTCATTTTCTGGCCCCCTGTATCATGTGAGAGGCATCAGTCAATCACAGGCTAGTATACGTATACCCTGTGAGCTTGTGCACAGTAATCAGCTGATCAGTAACTATGGTTACTAACCTGCTCTCATCCATCAGATGATTATTTCACCTGTGCACTGGTTCAGCTATAATGAAAACCAAGACTGTTGGGGGTACTTGAAGACTGCAGTTGGGAAACACTGCTCTATCGGAATCATAAAAGTTTATTTTGACTTGAGTGTCCCTTTAAAAATCTGGAAAAAGAAAACCCCTCCTTTGTAAGAAGGTATCTCCCTATTTTAAATAAGGGATTATGTGCCTTTTCTATTTTGTAGGCAACCAACATGGTTAAAAAAAAGGGGGTTGGGGCTCTGTTAAAAACGTCAAAGCCAGCTTGAAAAACAGAGGGAAATAAGACACCATTTTGGAAAGGTGGAAGCCTTTCTTTTTCCATTAAGGGGTATTATATCCCTGTCATTGCCACCTAACAAATGTTTTTATTGTATTTTGATATAATGGCACCAATGAGCTTTTATCTACTAAATACAGTATAAACCACACCTACAAAATACTCCTCAAACAAGAAAGACAATTTGCATACCAGGAACAAACAACAGCTCAGTGGCTTGTTCTATGGCGATTTACCACCCGGAAGTAGCCTCTTTTAGACCAGTGTGCTTTTCACAGAAGAAAACTTTCCTGAAGTATATCAGTCTGGTCCTGCCAAGTAAGGTCAGTCCAGCCCCGAAATACCAGACAATTCTCCTCTGAACAAGGAACATGACAACCCCAGACGATCGTTTCGGCCTCCTATGGGCCTCGTCAGTGAGGTGCAGCCACATTCCTCTAAACACACTGGGCAAGGAGTCCACGTCTGGTTTCCCCCATCACCCATAGGGAGACTTCCCCAGGGTCATAATAATTTGCATACGAAGAGAGAAGCGCTCTACCAGGAATGAACAACAGCTCAGTGGCTTGTTCTATGGCGATTTACCACCCGGAAGTAGCCTCTTTTAGACCAGTGTGCTTTTCACAGAAGAAAACTTTCCTGAAGTATATCAGTCTGATCCTGCCAAGTAAGGTCAGTCCAGCCCCGAAATACCAGGCAATTCTCCTCTGAACAAGGAACATGACAACCCCAGACGATCGTTTCGGCCTCCTATGGGCCTCGTCAGTGAGGTGCAGCCACATTCCTCTAAGCACACTGGGCAAGGAGTCCACGTCTGGTTTCCCCCATCACCCATAGGGAGACTTCCCCAGGGTCATAATAATTTGCATACGAAGAGAGAAGCGCTCTACCAGGAACGAACAACAGCTCAGTGGCTTGTTCTATGGCGATTTACCACCCGGAAGCAGCCTCTTTTAGACCAGTGTGCTTTTCACAGAAGAAAACTTTCCTGAAGTATATCAGTCTGATCCTGCCAAGTAAGGTCAGTCCAGCCCCAAAATACCAGGCAATTCTCCTCTGAACAAGGAACATGACAACCCCAGACAATCGTTTCGGCCTCCTATGGGCCTCGTCAGTGAGGTGCAGCCACATTCCTCTAAGCACACTGGGCAAGGAGTCCACGTCTGGTTTCCCCCATCACCCATAGGGAGACTTCCCCAGGGTCATAATAATTTGCATACGAAGAGAGAAGCGCTCTACCAGGAACGAACAACAGCTCAGTGGCTTGTTCTATGGCGATTTACCACCCGGAAGCAGCCTCTTTTAGACCAGTGTGCTTTTCACAGAAGAAAACTTTCCTGAAGTATATCAGTCTGATCCTGCCAAGTAAGGTCAGTCCAGCCCCGAAATACCAGGCAATTCTCCTCTGAACAAGGAACATGACAACCCCAGACGATCGTTTCGGCCTCCTATGGGCCTCGTCAGTGAGGTGCAGCCACATTCCTCTAAGCACACTGGGCAAGGAGTCCACGTCTGGTTTCCCCCATCACCCATAGGGAGACTTCCCCAGGGTCATAATAATTTGCATACGAAGAGAGAAGCGCTCTACCAGGAACGAACAACAGCTCAGTGGCTTGTTCTATGGCGATTTACCACCCGGAAGTAGCCTCTTTTAGACCAGTGTGCTTTTCACAGAAGAAAACTTTCCTGAAGTATATCAGTCTGATCCTGCCAAGTAAGGTCAGTCCAGCCCCGAAATACCAGGCAATTCTCCTCTGAACAAGGAACATGACAACCCCAGACGATCGTTTCGGCCTCCTATGGGCCTCGTCAGTGAGGTGCAGCCACATTCCTCTAAGCACACTGGGCAAGGAGTCCACGTCTGGTTTCCCCCATCACCCATAGGGAGACTTCCCCAGGGTCATAATAATTTGCATACGAAGAGAGAAGCGCTCTACCAGGAACGAACAACAGCTCAGTGGCTTGTTCTATGGCGATTTACCACCCGGAAGCAGCCTCTTTTAGACCAGTGTGCTTTTCACAGAAGAAAACTTTCCTGAAGTATATCAGTCTGATCCTGCCAAGTAAGGTCAGTCCAGCCCCAAAATACCAGGCAATTCTCCTCTGAACAAGGAACATGACAACCCCAGACAATCGTTTCGGCCTCCTATGGGCCTCGTCAGTGAGGTGCAGCCACATTCCTCTAAGCACACTGGGCAAGGAGTCCACGTCTGGTTTCCCCCATCACCCATAGGGAGACTTCCCCAGGGTCATAATAATTTGCATACGAAGAGAGAAGCGCTCTACCAGGAACGAACAACAGCTCAGTGGCTTGTTCTATGGCGATTTACCACCCGGAAGCAGCCTCTTTTAGACCAGTGTGCTTTTCACAGAAGAAAACTTTCCTGAAGTATATCAGTCTGATCCTGCCAAGTAAGGTCAGTCCAGCCCCGAAATACCAGGCAATTCTCCTCTGAACAAGGAACATGACAACCCCAGACGATCGTTTCGGCCTCCTATGGGCCTCGTCAGTGAGGTGCAGCCACATTCCTCTAAGCACACTGGGCAAGGAGTCCACGTCTGGTTTCCCCCATCACCCATAGGGAGACTTCCCCAGGGTCATAATAATTTGCATACGAAGAGAGAAGCGCTCTACCAGGAACGAACAACAGCTCAGTGGCTTGTTCTATGGCGATTTACCACCCGGAAGCAGCCTCTTTTAGACCAGTGTGCTTTTCACAGAAGAAAACTTTCCTGAAGTATATCAGTCTGATCCTGCCAAGTAAGGTCAGTCCAGCCCCGAAATACCAGGCAATTCTCCTCTGAACAAGGAACATGACAACCCCAGATGATCGTTTCGGCCTCCTATGGGCCTCGTCAGTGAGGTGCAGCCACATTCCTCTAAGCACACTGGGCAAGGAGTCCACGTCTGGTTTCCCCCATCACCCATAGGGAGACTTCCCCAGGGTCATAATAATTTGCATACAAAGAGAGAAGCGCTCTACCAGGAACGAACAACAGCTCAGTGGCTTGTTCTATGGCGATTTACCACCCGGAAGAAGCCTCTTTTAAACCCGTGTGCTTTTCACAGAAGAAACCTTTCCTGAAGTATATCAGTCTGATCGTGCCAAGTAAGGTCAGTCCAGCCCCGAAATACCAGGCAATTCTCCTCTGAACAAGGAACATGACAACCCCAGACGATCGTTTGGCCTCCTATGGGCCTCGTAAGTGAGGTACAGCCACATTCCTCTAAGCACACTGGGCAAGGAGTCCACGTCTGGTTTCCCCCATCACCCATAGGGAGACTTCCCCAGGGTCATAATAATTTGCATACGAAGAGAGAAGCGCTCTACCAGGAACGAACAACAGCTCAGTGGCTTGTTCTATGGCGATTTACCACCCGGAAGCAGCCTCTTTTAGACCAGTGTGCTTTTCACAGAAGAAAACTTTCCTGAAGTATATCAGTCTGATCCTGCAAAGTAAGGTCAGTCCAGCCCCGAAATACCAGGCAATTCTCCTCTGAACAAGGAACATGACAACCCCAGATGATCGTTTCGGCCTCCTATGGGCCTCGTCAGTGAGGTGCAGCCACATTCCTCTAAGCACACTGGGCAAGGAGTCCACGTCTGGTTTCCCCCATCACCCATAGGGAGACTTCCCCAGGGTCATAATAATTTGCATACGAAGAGAGAAGCGCTCTACCAGGAACGAACAACAGCTCAGTGGCTTGTTCTATGGCGATTTACCACCCGGAAGCAGCCTCTTTTAGACCAGTGTGCTTTTCACAGAAGAAAACTTTCCTGAAGTATATCAGTCTGATCCTGCCAAGTAAGGTCAGTCCAGCCCCGAAATACCAGGCAATTCTCCTCTGAACAAGGAACATGACAACCCCAGACGATCGTTTCGGCCTCCTATGGGCCTCGTCAGTGAGGTGCAGCCACATTCCTCTAAGCACACTGGGCAAGGAGTCCACGTCTGGTTTCCCCCATCACCCATAGGGAGACTTCCCCAGGGTCATAATAATTTGCATACGAAGAGAGAAGCGCTCTACCAGGAACGAACAATAGCTCAGTGGCTTGTTCTATGGCGATTTACCACCCGGAAGCAGCCTCTTTTAGACCAGTGTGCTTTTCACAGGAGAAAACTTTCCTGAAGTATATCAGTCTGATCCTGCCAAGTAAGGTCAGTCCAGCCCCGAAATACCAGGCAATTCTCCTCTGAACAAGGAACATGACAACCCCAGACGATCGTTTCGGCCTCCTATGGGCCTCGTCAGTGCGGTGCAGCCACATTCCTCTAAGCACACTGGGCAAGGAGTCCACGTCTGGTTTCCCCCATCACCCATAGGGAGACTTCCCCAGGGTCATAATAATTTGCATACGAAGAGAGAAGCGCTCTACCAGGAATGAACAACAGCTCAGTGGCTTGTTCTATGGCAATTTACCACCCGGAAGCAGCCTCTTTTAGACCAGTGTGCTTTTCACAGAAGAAAACTTTCCTGAAGTATATCAGTCTGATCCTGCAAAGTAAGGTCAGTCCAGCCCCGAAATACCAGGCAATTCTCCTCTGAACAAGGAACATGACAACCCCAGATGATCGTTTCGGCCTCCTATGGGCCTCGTCAGTGAGGTGCAGCCACATTCCTCTAAGCACACTGGGCAAGGAGTCCACGTCTGGTTTCCCCCATCACCCATAGGGAGACTTCCCCAGGGTCATAATAATTTGCATACAAAGAGAGAAGCGCTCTACCAGGAACGAACAACAGCTCAGTGGCTTGTTCTATGGCGATTTACCACCCGGAAGCAGCCTCTTTTAAACCCGTGTGCTTTTCACAGAAGAAACCTTTCCTGAAGTATATCAGTCTGATCGTGCCAAGTAAGGTCAGTCCAGCCCCGAAATACCAGGCAATTCTCCTCTGAACAAGGAACATGACAACCCCAGACGATCGTTTGGCCTCCTATGGGCCTCGTAAGTGAGGTGCAGCCACATTCCTCTAAGCACACTGGGCAAGGAGTCTACGTCTGGTTTCCCCCATCACCCATAGGGAGACTTCCCCAGGGTCATAATAATTTGCATACGAAGAGAGAAGCGCTCTACCAGGAACGAACAACAGCTCAGTGGCTTGTTCTATGGCGATTTACCACCCGGAAGCAGCCTCTTTTAGACCAGTGTGCTTTTCACAGAAGAAAACTTTCCTGAAGTATATCAGTCTGATCCTGCCAAGTAAGGTCAGTCCAGCCCCGAAATACCAGGCAATTCTCCTCTGAACAAGGAACATGACAACCCCAGACGATCGTTTCGGCCTCCTATGGGCCTCGTCAATGAGGTGCAGCCACATTCCTCTAAGCACACTGGGCAAGGAGTCCACATCTGGTTTCCCCCATCACCCATAGGGAGACTTCCCCAGGGTCATAATAATTTGCATACGAAGAGAGAAGCGCTCTACCAGGAACGAACAACAGCTCAGTGGCTTGTTCTATGGCGATTTACCACCCGGAAGCAGCCTCTTTTAGACCAGTGTGCTTTTCACAGAAGAAAACTTTCCTGAAGTATATCAGTCTGATCCTGCCAAGTAAGGTCAGTCCAGCCCCGAAATACCAGGCAATTCTCCTCTGAACAAGGAACATGACAACCCCAGCCGATCGTTTCGGCCTCCTATGGGCCTTGTCAGTGAGGTGCAGCCACATTCCTCTAAGCACACTGGGCAAGGAGTCCACGTCTGGTTTCCCCCATCACCCATAGGGAGACTTCCCCAGGGTCATAATAAAAGACAAAAATGACCAGGCGGTTTTCACAATGAACACCTGAAAAAACTATAGGCATGTTGAACAAAACCAGGGAGTTAGGTGGGCCCTCTGTTACCAACTACAATGTGAAAAGGGACATAAGACCCCTTATCTGAAAGCAGCAACCGTTCTCTCTCACATAATTGCTCCTTTTTTCCATCTAGCTGCCAGGTGATTGACAAAATGTTAAGAAGTGATAAACAGAATAAACTGCAATAGTAATATAGAATATTTCCTATCTTTTTATATTTATGTACTTTTTGCATCAATATGTTTATGCATAATTTGAAAAACACTGAATATGTGTTTTTGCTAAAACAGTTTGAACAGTGTGTTCAAAAGCAAGGTCTCTTCATGAATGTGTACTTTTACTAATGTTTAACCCTCAGTTATTACTCTCAGTGGGGGGTCATGATTCATGTTACAGGAAAGATAAGCTCTCAGCTTGCTGGTGTGATCATTGTATGTTTTGAAGACATTCCAAAAAGTATTTCAAAATTAAAAACACTCACGTTAGTAAAAAAAACAATGAGGCAAAATCATTACAGTGCACATATATTCCTTTTTATTATCACCCATTAGATATGTAGTGTAAACATTTGATTAATACAGAAAATCCAAGAGGATGAAAAAATTGGGCTAGATTTCAAGTGGAGCTCAAAATATTAGAGATATTGTGCATTAACTGTCTATTAATAGTGCTTCTATTTTTGTGTTCCTATTACAAGTCAAAAGTAATATTTTAGTTCTTTAGTGATAGACCAGGGTGCACTAACATCTGGATGTGGAACAGTGTAGGTGTTCTAAATCCCTCACATAATAGACAGTGAAAAACTAATGTTGCCTATAGCTTGAGTGCTAAGCCATTTGCGAACTAAACCTCCGCTCACGTTCTTCACTTAGTTATAAGTATAAAACAATTCACATATAAACTGTGTGTAGTAACACTATAATCTATGTGTATTTATTCAATAGTAATTTGGACTAAACATCCACATGAAACAATAGCAATATAACTAGGCAATACAGAAAACACAAACCCCAACTAAAAAGAGAAATTCAGAGGCGCTACAAGTCCAACAGATATGAATAGCAGTCCAAAATCAAAGTCCCAAAAAATAATATATTGAACACCATCCAGCTGCAGCAACTTTTTCTTCCTCCAAAATGAATAAAGTCTAAAAATGCCTATAAGTCAAAAAGAAGGCGCAGCATTGTGTAATCCAAATTAAAATCAATGTATAAAGGAAAGTGTAATATACTCATAATGTATAAAGCACACTCTTGTGATAGGGAAAGCAGACTGGCCTCTTGACAGTGGACCAGCTCACTGAACACTCGGTGACAGAACATGGAACTCCATAAGCAATTCAGTGCAACTCCAGAACCAAATCGGCATCAAAGCAGCAGTGAAAGTTTATTTAAAAAAAACTAAAAACGTTATTAAAACATCATAAAAAGAGATCACTCCACATCTGAACCCCCTGATAAAGTGCAACATGTTTCTCAGTGGTTCAACCCGCCATTTCATCAGGCACAATAAACTCCAAATCCACCAAAGTTACAATGGGGTCTATTTAGCAAATGTCTGTCTAACATGATCCGATCAGCGGATCATGTCCGACAGACATTGCTGAATGCGGAGAGCAATACGCTCTCTGCATTCAGCATTGCACCAGCAGCTCTTGTGAACTACAATCGGCCACCAGCAGGATGTGTCAATCAACCCGATCATATTGTATCGGGTTGATTTCACGCGATCTCTGTCTGCCTCCTCAGAGTCTTTGCCAGAAACACGGCCCTTCAAGCTCCATACGGAGCTTGATAAATGGACCCCAATGTGTCTATAGCATACTATAAACTAATCAATTATGTATCAGGTGTGGAATGGTTGCCTGCGAGGTAGTGTTGACCAAACAGAGAAGTTCTAGTCACTACTCCCACTTCCAGTGAGTCACACACAAAAACTACTAAATGTGTATCTTACCATCTTAAACTCTTTTCTGTGTAGACTAATATCTAAATCAAATGTGTAAAACCATGTATTACCCGGGATTATCACGGGTGTTATCACGGTGCATCAGGTTTTTCGCTCGTATTACAAGATGAAAGTAAATGCGATCACTTGAGCAGAATTAAAGTTAACGCTCGTCAGGATAACAAGTCCTCAAAGCTTTGGTTAACTGTTTTGCGAAACAAAAAATTGTCACAAAACACACAAAAAATACATTACAAAGTACAGTTACACTCATAATAACATCTAATAAAAATTGCACAAAAAGTTATAAAGGCTCAAAGATAGGAGGCCTTAGGTGTTAGGAAAAAAAGGCTGCAAATGGCTTTAACAATATACATACACATGTCTAAAGATGTATATGTATATAAAGATATATGTCAAAATGTGTGCACATATGTATTTATGTATTTATATGTGTATATATGTATTTACAGACATATATACACATATATACACCTATATACACATAAATACATATGTACACATATATAGGCATGTATACAAGTGCATTACAGCCCTTTGCAGTTAAGTAGATGACAACATGTAAAAACATACTGTATGTATGCAATATTTATTTGTAATAAAGTGTTATATTGTTTATTTACTGTAAATATTTGCCATTCTAATGTTCTGCACGTATCATAATATTGTCTATGTATTTTTAAATAGATATTCCTATATATACAGTATCTGTATATATCTATACCCAGGGCTTGAAATTTCCAGTGGCCCCGGATGACTTAGAAATTGCAGTGGACAGCTTAGAAATTTGTCTTTTTCCTATCTTTAACATTGACTGGACTACTAACTTTTCCCTCTGGGCTTGTAGATTTTAACCCCTGTCTAGTAAACCATAGTGATTTTTTTCCATCCCTGTCTATGCCAATATATATAATCATATATATATAGGTATAAATATATATTTGTGCAAAAAATAAAAAATATATATACACACACACACATATATATATATATATATATATATATATATATATATATATATATATATATATATATATATATATATGCTGTATATATAAATAAATAAATAGAACTTTTTCTTCTATGTAAAGAACATTAAAAAACAGGAATCCTCAGGATCCAGCTTACTAATTATTAAACCATAAGGACTTTATTCAATTAGTTAAAAAGTACATGGGCATCAAGGCAAGGTAGAAAAGGTAGAAGAAACGGTCTTACGTGTTTTGGCAATGCGTAGCCGTAATCATAGACCATACTTTCTCACAGGTGTCACTTCTATTTATACCATACAAACATTACCCATTGGAGGATAAAAACACACTCCCTCTTCCCTCCCTCACCTAATTAAAGGGAACAACTATTAGCATTTCAAATTTAAAAAGGATAACATGGAAATACTATTTACAAGGGAAAACAAACTGCATCATCAAAGTAAATATTAATGCTAAAAACATATCGCAATCAGTTGATGTTGTAGACACAGATCATAAAATACATCACATAGGCATCTAGTTATCAATGTCTGTCGGACCTGATCCAACAGTGCGGATCAGGTCCGACAGACATCGCTGAATACGGCGAGCAATACGCTCGCCGTATTCAGCATTGCACCAGCAGCTCACAAGAGCTGCTGGTGCAACGCTGCCCCCTGCAGACTCGCGGCCAATTGGCCGCCAGCAGGGGGGTGTCAATCAACCCGATCATACTCGATCGGGTTGATTTCCGGGGATGTGTGTCCGCCTCAGAGCAGGCGGACAGGTTATGGAGAAGCGGTCTTTGTGACCGCTGCTTCATAACTGCTGTTTCTGGCGAGCCTGCAGGCTCGCCAGAAACACGGGGCTTCAAGCTCCATTCGGAGCTTGATACATATGCCCCATAGGCTCAAATCAAGTCACATAAGCATACAAGGGCTTATCCCTATTATATGTTAGTGCCAAACAATAAACTTAATAATCTCCTATAGATTGATGAGTACAGATTAATATAAAATACATGTATACATATAGATATTAATCAAATAAACAAATGAACTATAATAAATACAAGTTTCACACAGTACTGATATTTATATCTCCCAGAAATTAATAAGACCATTTTCTGAATTAAAGCCATATGGCATAAGTGTGCACAATTTATTAATCCAATAGACCTCTTGCCTGGCCAAAATAGTCCATTCATCTCCACCTCTAGGAGGGCATCTTATGGTTTCTATGGCATTCCACTCAAAATTGCACACATTGCCATTATGAATTTCAATAAAGTGCCTAGCTAAGTCCGAACAAAGAGTCTCATTCCTGATATACCCAAGGTGTTCCCGTATCCGAGTATAAACATCACGGGTAGTCATACCCACGTACTGTAATTTATGATACGTGCAACCTACAAGGTGGATCACCAATGTTGATGAACAATTTATACAACCTCTTGTGTTAAAGGATTGATTAGTCACATATGAATTAAATGTAGTGCTTACCTTTATATACTCACAGGCCTTACAATTGTTACCACATTTATATGTCCCATCATGTCTCAGCCATGAACTATTGCTTACAGGTTTGCGTAATTGACTTGGTGATACCATATTGCCCAGGGTCAGGTATCTTCTATATGTAAATCTACACCCACTTTTAACTACATCTTTCAGTAGATCATCTCCATAGAGAATAGGCAAATATTTCTTAACTAAATTGCAAATTTGGTAATACTGGTTTGAATATCTAGTGATAAAAGTGGGTCTATTTTCCAGCTTTTCCTTTTCAGATGTATTACTTACGGCAAGGAGACTCCTTCTGTCTCTTTTACTTGCATAGTCACAAGCTTGATATATAACCCTATCACTATAACCACGTTTATGTAATCTGCAGATGCACTTTTGGAACTGAACACATCTTCTCTAGAACAGATCCTCTTGGTCCTAAGGAACTGACCCTTAGCTATGCCCTGGAATACAAGTTTCGGATGGGAGCTCAATGAATGTAATAAAGAGTTACCCGCTATAGGTTTACAAAACACTTGTGTCTCTATATTACCAAAGCTAAAATCCATCGTCAGCTCCACATCCAAAAATGTATTTTCTTTTTTTGCCATTCAAAGGTGAACTGAATTTCTGGAAAACAAGAATTTAAATATTCAACAAAAGTAAGTGATAAAAAGTAAGTAACAAAAATAAGATCATCTATAAATCTTTTGTAACACAAAATCTTGTGAGAGAACTCATTATTTAGTCCAAAGAGATATTTGTATTCGAATCAGCCCATAAACAAATTAGCATATTAGGGGGCAAATTTCGCCCCCATGGCTGTACCCCTCAACTGGGCATGATAGGTTCCCTCAAACAAAAAATAATTGTGCTCTAAAAGAAACTGTGTGGTCTTAATAATAAATATCTTAGTTTCATCAGAATAATTTGTCATTTGATTTGGAAAAAATTCAATAGCTTCTAAACCCAGCGTATGAGGTATGGACGTGTATAAAGCTATCACATCCACTGTGAGCCAGCTCATATCTTCCACCACCCGCACAGACTCCACATCGTTTAGTAAATGTGTTGTATCCCTTAGAAAACTAGGGAGGGACATCACCAATGGCTGCAGGATACTGTCAATCCACTCTGACAGATGTTCAAATAAAGAACCAATTCCCGCAACTATTGGTCGTCCTTTAATGTTCTCCAAACCCTTATGGGTCTTAGGCAGGTGGTGAAAAATAGGTGTAATGGGATTAAGTATGTATAAAAAGTAAAAAGTGTATTTGTCAATAATACCAAAGAAAAGGGCATCATCGAACAATGATCTAAGTTGAGTTTGAAAAAATCCAGTTGGATTCATATTTAGTGTCTTATATGAGGCTCGATCATTAAGTTGGCGTAGAGCCTCAGATTTATAAATGTGTCTGTCCATAACGACAATATTACCACCTTTGTCTGAATTTTTTATCACTATGGATAAGTTGTTCTGTAGTGAGACTATAGCCTCCTTTTCTTTCTTAGTCAAGTCTGAACAACTAGCTATTGTTAGGAATGAATTTGTATTATTGCAGGGGGAGCTTAATAGACATCAATTAAATATTGGGGTATGGTGAGTTTGATAAAATGTTGCAGGAAGTAATTGAAACACACAAAAGTGACATTATACAAGTTAAGCATGTGAAGTTTTTGCAAGATCAGAAAGATTATATCACGGGGAATGTTTTCCTATGGCATAAAACACATAGACGTAGACGTACTTGGCAGAATCAAGGGGATGATGGTGAACATGATAGTACTGTTGAAATCAATGGCACTAATGGTAACAAACGTAGAAGGTGGAGAAGGAGAAATAGAGGTAGAAAGAAGGTGACCTTTAAGGAGAATGACAATGTAAGTACAGATGAGGATTCTCTGTCTAATTTCTCCACGTCCTACGATGAAGGTTCGAACTCAGAAAATGAGAATGTAGCTATCAGTTCCCCACATGTAATGAGTGATAGTGTCCCATTGGCTATTAACCCCAGATGTAACACATAAGATACAACACGATGTAGAGGTTGCCAAGCCTGTAGCACATGCAGGAGCAATACCTAAGAGTACCAGCTATTGTAAGAATAATAATACAAATACTAAGATGTCTAAGGAATGAGTTTGAGCACAGATATGATCATGGGTAGTGTTCCCGATAATCCCAATATGGGACCTCTCTCGGTCAGGTTTTTCGGTCAGCTCTAAAAACAAAAGGAGGGGGTGGGACAGAGCACTCAGGGAATCAGAGAGGAATGAACAGATACGCTCTCAGGGAGTTAACAAAGAAATAGATGACAATATGGTTATCAACATCTCATCCTATTCACTTACGGAAACTGAATATAAGGTGCTTAATAGAGGGTTAGGGTTTTGTCCAACTAGGAAATTTGATATTTTTCAGACTATCTTAGATCTGAACAAATTTGTTTGGAATCTTACTTTACGTAGACATTTTAGTGATACAGGAAATGAACATGTTGACCCTCTGGAGAGAGTGGAAGGTTTGGCTACTAACGTTGGCTCTTTATTCCTGTTCAGTGATATGTGTGATTTAGCCTCACTCCAAACTTTGGAGGGAGAACAAAATATTGAACCTTCTGATGTTTAACACTGACCCCCAGCTTTAAGAATAGATCTAAATTTTACCCAGTGCAGTCAAGAGGCAAAGCCCTTGAAAGTTTTCATAAGAGGGTTCTAGAAATTCTGAAATGTCTTGATGAGTCTGTTGCAGATAATCATTCTAACTTGACTAAGAAAGAAAAGGAGGCTATAGTCTCACTACAGAACAACTTATCCATAGTTATAAAAAATTCAGACAAAGGTGGTAATATTGTCGTTATGGACAGACACATTTATAAATCTGAGGCTCTACACCCACTTAATGATTGAGCCGCATATAAGACACTAAACTAAACTAAAGACACTAAATTTTCAAACTCAACTTAGATCATTGTTAGATGATGCCCTTTACTTTGGTATTATTCACAAAGACACTTTTGACTTTTTATACATACTTAATCCCATTACACCTATTTTTCACCACTTGCCTAAGACCCATAAGGGTTTGGAGAACATTGAAGGACGACCAATAGTTGCGGGAATTGGTTCTTTATTTGAACATCTGTCAGAGTGGATTGACAGTATCCTGCAGCCATTGGTGATGTCCCTCCCTAGTTTTCTAAGGGATACAACACATTTACTAAATGCTGTGAAGTCTGTGCGGGTGGTGGAAGATATGAGCTGGCTCACAGTGGATATGATAGCTTTATACACGTCCATACCTCATACGCTGGGTTTAGAAGCTATTTCATTTTTTCTGAATCAAATGACGAATTATTCTGATGAAACTAAGAGATTTATTATTAAGGCCACTCGGTTTCTTTTAGAGCACAATTATTTTTTGTTTGAGGGAGCCTATTATGTCCAGTTGAGGGGTACAGTCATGGGGGCGAAATTTGCCCCCTCATATGCTAATTTGTTTATGGGCTTGTTCGAATACAAATATCTCTTTGGGCTAAATAATGAGTTCTTTCACAAGATTTTGTGTTACAAAAGATTTATAGATGATCTTATTTTTGTTACTTACTTGTCATCACAGGAGGCGGTTTCTTTTGTTGAATATTTGAATTTTTGTTTTCCAGAAATTCAGTTCACCTTTGAATGGCAAAAAAAGAAAATACATTTTTTGGATTTGGAGCTGACGATGGATTTTAGCTCTGGTAATATAGAGACACAAGTGTTTCTTAAAACCCATAGCGGGTAACTCTTTATTACATTCATCAAGCTCCCATCTGAAACATGTATTCCAGGGCATAGCTAAGGGTCATTTCCTTAGGACCAAAAGGATCTGTTCTAGAGAAAATGCGTTCAGTTCCAAAAGTGCATCTTTAAAACACAGATTACATAAACATGGTTATAGTGATAGGGTTATATATCAAGCTCGTGACTATGCAAGTAAAAGAGACAGAAGGAGTCTCCTTGCAGTAAGTAATACATCTGAAAAGAAAAAGCTGGAAAATAGACCCACTTTTATCACTAGATATTCAAACCAGTATTACCAAATTTGCAATTTAGTTAAGAAATATTTGCCTATTCTCTATGGAGATGATCTACTGAAAGATGTAGTTAAAAGTGGGTGTAGATTTACATATAGAAGATACCTGACCCTGGGCAATATGGTATCACCAAGTCAATTACGCAAACCTGTAAGCAATAGTTCATGGCTGAGACATGATGGGACATATAAATGTGGTAACAATTGTAAGGCCTGTGAGTATATAAAGGTAAGCACTACATTTAATTCATATGTGACTAATCAATCCTTTAACACAAGAGGTTGTATAAATTGTTCATCAACATTTGTGATCCACCTTGTAGGTACCTTTGTTCGGACTTAGCTAGGCACTTTATTGAAGTTCATAATGGCAATGTGTGCAATTTTGAGTGGAATGCCATAGAAACCATAAGATGCCCTCCTAGAGGTGGAGATAAATGGCCAATTTTGGCCAGACAAGAGGTCTATTGGATAATAAATTGTGCACACTTATGCCATATGTCTTTAATTCAGAAAATGACCTTATTAATTTCTGGGAGATATAAATATCAGTACTGTGTGAGACTTGTATTTATTATAGTTCATTGGTTTATTTGATTAAAGGGACAGTCCAGTCCAAAAAAAACTTTCATGATTCAGATAGGGCATGTAATTTTAAACAATTTTCCAATTTACTTTTATCACCAATTTTTCTTTGTTCTCTTGGTATTCTTAGTTGAAAGCTTAACCTAGGAGGTTCATATGCTAATTTCTTAGACCTTGAAGGCTGCCTCTTAAGAATGCATTTTAACAGGTTTTTACCACTAGAGGGTGTTAGTTCATGTTTTTCATATAGATAACACTGTGCTCATACACGTGAAGTTACCTGGGAGCCATCACTGATTGGCTAATATGCAAGTCTGTCAAAGAACTGAAATAAAGGGGCAGTCTGCAGAGGCTTAGATACAAGATAATCACAGAGGTAAAAAATATATAAATATAACTGTGTTGGTTATGCAAAACTAGGGAATGGATAAAAAAAGGGATTATCTATCTATTAAAACAATAACAATTCTGGTGTAGACTGTCCCTTTAATATCTATATGTATACATGTATTTTATATTAATCTGTACACATTAATCTATAGATGTTCTATAGAAGATTATTAAGTTTACTATTTGGCACTAACATGTAATAGGGATAAACCCTTGTATGCTTATGTGACTTGATTTGAGCCTATGTGATGTATTTTATGATCTGTGTCTACACCATGAACTGATTGCGATATGTCTTTAGCATTAATATTTACTTTGATGATGCAGTTTGTTCTCCCTTGTAAATAGTATTTCCATGTTATCCTTTTTAAAATTGAAATGCTAATAGTTGTTCCCTTTAATTAGGTGAGGGATGGAAGAGGGGGTGTGGTTTTATCCTCCAATAGGTAACGTTTGTATGGTATAAATAGAAGTGACACCTGTAAGAAAGTATGGTCTATGATTATGGCTACGCATTGCCAAAACGCATAAGTCTGTTTCTTCTACCTTTTCTACTTTGCCTTGATGCCCATGTACTTTTTAACTAATTGAATAAAGTCCTTATGGTTTAATAATTGGAAAGCTGGTTCCAGTGGATTCCTGTTTTTTACTGATTTATTGGAAGGAGAGGAGCCTTCCTATCCATTCTATCAGCCTTCCTACAACCTAGGATCAAGTCCCGAATTGATTTGGAAACAGACGGCTAGATTTGGAGTTTTGTCGGTAACGACCCGAAAATCTAACGCCGGCTTTTTTCTGGCCGCACCATAAAAATAACTCTGGTATTGAGAGTCCACATAAAGGCTGCGTTAGGCTCCAAAAAAGGAGCGTAGAGCATTTTTAACGCAGCTTCAACTCTCGATACCAGAGTTGCTTACGCAAGCGGCCAGCCTCAAAAACGTGCTCGTGCACGATTCCCCCATAGGATACAATGGGGCTGTTTGAGCTGAAAAAAAACCTAACACCTGCAAAAAAGCCGCGTTCAACTCTTAACGCAGCCCCATTGTTTGCTATGCGGAAACACCTCCTAAGTCTGCACCTAACACCCTAACATGTACCCCGAGTCTAAACACCCCTAACCTTACACTTATTAACCCATAATCTGCCGCCCCCGCTATCGCTGACACCTGCATTTTATTTTTAACCCCTAATCTGCCGCTCCGTAAACCGCCGCTACTTACATTATCCTTATGTACCCCTAATCTGCTGCCCCTAACACCGCCGACCCCTATATTATATTTATTAACCCCTAATCTGCCGCCCACAACGTCGCCCCCACCTGCCTACACTTATTAACCCCTAATCTGCCGAGCGGACCGCACCGCTACTATAATAAAGTTATTAACCCCTAATCCGCCTCACTAACCCTATAATAAATAGTATTAACCCCTAATCTGCCCTCCCTAACATCGCCGACACCTAACTTCAATTATTAACCCCTAATCTGACGACCGGAGCTCACCGCTATTCTAATAAATGTATTAACCCCTAAAGCTAAGTCTAACCCTAACACTAACACCCCCCTAAATTAAATATAATTTAAATCTAACGAAATAAATTAACTCTTATTAAATAAATTATTCCTATTTAAAGCTAAATACTTACCTGTAAAATAAATCCTAATATAGCTACAATATAAATTATAATTATATTATAGCTATTTTAGGATTAATATTTATTTTACAGGTAACTTTGTATTTATTTTAACCAGGTACAATAGCTATTAAATAGTTAAGAACTATTTAATAGCTAAAATAGTTAAAATAATTACAAAATTACCTGTCAAATAAATCCTAACCTAAGTTACAATTAAACCTAACACTACACTATCAATAAATTAATCAAATAAACTACCTACAATTAACCTAACACTACACTATCAATAAATTAATTAAATACAATTCCTACAAATAAATACAATTAAATAAACTAGCTAAAGTACAAAAAATAAAAAAGAACTAAGTTGCAAAAAATAAAAAAATATTTACAAACATAAGAAAAATATTACAACAATTTTAAACTAATTACACCTACTCTAAGCCCCCTAATAAAATAACAAAGCCCCCCAAAATAAAAAAATGCCCTACCCTATTCTAAATTACTAAAGTTCAAAGCTCTTTTACCTTACCAGCCCTGAACAGGGCCCTTTGCGGGGCATGCCCCAAGAAGTTCAGCTCTTTTGCCTGTAAAAAAAACATACAATACCCCCCCCAACATTACAACCCACCACCCACATACCCCTAATCTTACCCAAACCCCCCTTAAATAAACCTAACACTAAGCCCCTGAAGATCATCCTACCTTGTCTTCACCTCACCAGGTATCACCGATCCGTCCTGGCTCCAAAATCTTCATCCAACCCAAGCGGGGGCTGGCGATCCATCATCCGGTGGCTGAAGAGGTCCAGAAGAGGCTCCAAAGTCTTCATCCTATCCGGGAAGAAGAGTAGATCCGGACCGGCAACCATCATCTTCCAAGCGGCATCTTCTATCTTCATCCGATGAGGACCGGCTCCATCCTGAAGACCTCCGACGCGGACCCATCTTCATCCGGCGACGTCCAACTGAAGAATGAAGGTTCCTTTAAGGGACGTCATCCAAGATGGCGTCCCTCGAATTCCGATTGGCTGATAGGATTCTATCAGCCAATCGGAATTAAGGTAGGAATAGCTATAATATAATTATAATTTATATTGTAGCTATATTAGGATTTATTTTACAGGTAAGTATTTAGCTTTAAATAGGAATAATTTATTTAATAAGAGTTAATTTATTTTGTTAGATTTAAATTATATTTAACTTAGGGGGGTGTTAAGGTTAGGGTTAGTCTTAGCTTTAGGGGTTAATACATTTATTAGAATAGCGGTGAGCTCCGGTCGTCAGATTAGGGGTTAATAATTGAAGTTAGGTGTCGGCGATGTTAGGGAGGGCAGATTAGGGGTTAATACTATTTATTATAGGGTTAGTGAGGCAGATTAGGGGTTAATAACTTTATTATAATAGCGGTGCGGTCCGCTCGGCAGATTAGGGGTTAATAAGTGTAGGCAGGTGGAGGCGACGTTGAGGGGGGCAGATTAGGGGTTAATAAATATAATATAGGGGTCGGCGGTGTTAGGGGCAGCAGATTAGGGGTACATAAGTATAACGTAGGTGGCGGCGCTTTGCGGTCGGCAGATTAGGGGTTAATTATTGTAGGTAGCTGGCGGCGACGTTGTGGGGGGCAGGTTAGGGGTTAATAAATATAACATAGGGGTCGGCGGTGTTAGGGGCAGCAGATTAGGGGTACATAAGTATAACGTAGGTGGCGGTCGGCAGATTAGGGGTTAAAAAAATGTAATCGAGTGTCGGCGATGTGGGGGGGCCTCGGTTTAGGGGTACATAGGTAGTTTATGGGTGTTAGTGTACTTTAGAGTACAGTAGTTAAGAGCTTTATAAACCGGCGTTAGCCCAGAAAGCTCTTAACTACTGACTTTTTTCCTGCGGCTGGAGTTTTGTCGTTAGATGTCTAACGCTCACTTCAGACACGACTCTAAATACCGGAGTTAGGAAGATCCCATTGAAAAGATAGGATACGCAATTGACATAAGGGGATCTGCGGTATGGAAAAGTTGCGGCTGAAAAGTGAGCGTTAGACCCTTTTTTGAATGACTCCAAATACCGGAGGTAGCCTAAAACCAGTGTTAGGAGCCTCTAACGCTGGTTTTCACGGCTAACGCCAAACTCCAAATCTAGGCCAGAGTTTGCATACAGCGATCAGAGTGGAGTGGGTGTGACAGCATATACAAGCCGTTTGGATGCGGCACCTGACGTCACCCGGAAGTGTCGGATACATACTTGTTGAATGGTGAACGCCACGGAAAGTGAATACACCGAATGGAGCAGGACCAAGGTATACAAGAGTGTAAAGGGGTGGGGTTGGCTATATGCCACAGTCCCCCGCCGGGTGAATGTCCTGCAGCCTTCCTTGGAGTGGTGAGTCGGGTTACATATTAACGCCATAGATTACACGCCCATGCTCTCTGCAGTACATATTGCTATTTAGCTCATACGGGACATTGTTTAGTATCCAGCTATGCATGTAACATGTGGATAATCTAACTTTTTATGTAAAGAACATTGAAATGTGAAATGTTCATATTTTTACACTAGGTTAGCGCACTTGAGAATATGCAATCACGTTTGTGCGTGAGTAGGGTGTTTTTTCCCCACTTCAGCTTTTTACGTGAGTCTGGTTAGCGTGCAAACAAAAAACAGTTTACTTTCAACTTGTAATATGAGCTTTACCCAACATGCACTAAAAGCTTACTTCTAGTGGCGTTACCAACGCTTAAGCGGGAGCGTTAAATCACGCTCGTCACTCCAAGCACAACATTTTTACTTTTAATACCAGCTTTACCTGACATGTGCAAAAAGTTACCTTCTAGAGATGTGAACGTTCGAGCGGGAGCGGTAATTACCGCTTGTAATCGAGACCAAAATTTTCATTATGCTTAATAAAATTCTTTGGAATATCCTTTCATTATTTATTTTGTTCTCTATAACAAATATATTTCCTTGAATTTTTTTCTCTTTGACAATTATATAAAAGCAATGACTTATTTAAAAAAATAATAATACACTACCCCAAAGATGCCGGAATGCAGCCTTCAATACTCCTTGATCAGTTCAGTAGCATAGTAATGGCATAGACTTAAAGGCACAGTCAACTCCAAAATTTGTATTGATAGATAAACCCTTTATTACCCGTTTCCCCAGTTTTGCACAGCAAACATGGTTATATTAATACACTTTTAACCTCAGAGATTACCATGCATCTAATTATTTTTTGACAGCCCTCTGATCACATGGCTATATATTTATTATCTATTGACTTGCATTTTAGACAATTAGTGCAGTGTCGGCCACAACTTCTTGGGAGCAAGCACAATGTTATCTACATGGCCCACATGAACTAGCAGTCTCCTGTTGTGAAAAGCTAATAAAAGAGCATGTGATAAGAGGCTGTCTGTAGTGGCTTAGAAACAGGCAGAAATTTAGAGGTTTAAATGTTATAAAGTATATTAATATAACAATGCTGGTCGCGCAAAGTTGGGGAATGAGTAGTAAAGGTGTTATCTATCTTTTTAAATAATAACAATTTTGGTGTTGACTGTCCCTTTAATAAAACTCACTGAACAAACTTACTGCAACTTTGCTGTTTTTATAAAGATTTGTAGAGCGGCTTTTATCAGTCTACAGCATAGAATGAACTCTACATTTAAAGGGACACTGTACCCAAAAAAAATCTTTTGTAATTCAGAAAGAGCATGCAATTTTAAGCAACTTTCTAATTTACTCCTATTATCAATTTTTCTTCGTTCTCTTGCTATCATTATTTGAAAAAGAAGGCATCTAAGCTTTTTTTTGGTTTCAGTACTCTGGATAGCACTTTTTTATTGGTGGATGAATTTATCCACCAATCAGCAAGGACAACCCAGGTTGTTCACCAAAAATGGGCCGGCATCTAAACTTACATTCTTGCATTTCAAATAAAGATACCAAGAGAAAGAAAAACATTTGATAATAGGAGTAAATTAGAAAGTTGCTTAAAATTTCATGCTCAATCTGAATCACGAAAGAAAAATTTTGGGTACAGTGTCCCTTTAAGAATATCAGCAACACAAAAACATATGTAAAACCTTACAAAACAAATGAATGAAAATATACATTCTGTATAAAACACTCAACTCTAAACTAAGCAAGAAAACTTTTAAAAAGTTCAAGAGATAAAGGTGACACATGTGGACACTCATTAAGAATGGCCCCAGAACACCCTGGAACATGACAGTAAGCCCTTGTTAGGGTCTGCAAAATTGCTGAGACAAATTTCATTCTATTCAGCGAGACTAGTTTACCACAACAAAACAAACTTGAATATGAAAAAATCCCATTTACAGAACCCATTTTGCAAACATGTTTCCTATATGTTGCTGCTGTACTTATTGTTTTTTCCACATTGCTAGCAGTTCTGATTTGCTAAACAAGTTCATAAATTGGGACACTTAAAGGGACATGAAACCCAATTTTTTTCTTTCATGATTTAGAAAGAGCATGTCATTTTAAACAACTTTCTACAACTAATTTACTTCTATTATCTAATGTGCTTCATTCTCTTGCTGCTGATTGGTTGCTGCACATAAAGGCCTTGTGTGATTGGCTCACACATGTACATTGCTATTTCTTCAACAAAGGATATCTAAAGAATTAAGCAAATTAGATAATAGAAGTAAATTGGAAAGTTGTTTAAAATTGCATGCCCTAGCTGAATCATGAAAGTTTAATTTTGACTAGACTGTCCCTTTAACCCCTTAACGACCGACGACGTGCAGGGTACGTCCTCTAAAAAATGTCAGTTAACGACCAAGGACGTACCCTGCACGTCCTCAGTCTGGAAAGCAGCTGGAAGCGATCCTGCTCGCTTCCAGCTGCTTTCCGGTTATTGCAGTGATGCCTCGACATCAAGGCATCCTGCAATAACACTTTCTGGCCATCCGATGCAGAGAGAGACACTCTGTGGCCCTCTCTGCACCGGACATCGATGGCCGGTATCGTTGGTGGGTGGGAGCCGACTTGGGAGGCGGGTGGGCGGCCATCGGTGATCTCTGTAAGGTTGAGGGGAGCGGGATCGGGGGGCGGAGCTCTCGGGGGCGCGCACGGGCACGCGCGCATGCACGGGGGGTGGCGGACGGGCGCGTGCACGGGGCGGGAGCGGGTGGGAACCGCTACACTACAGAAATTAGGAGTAAAGTGTAATAAAAAATTAAATAAACCTTTATTTTTAAAAGCATTTAAGCGATCTGGAAGGGGTGGGGGGTTGGTATTGGGGGGGGGAAGCTACACTACAGAAAAGGGACATTTTTTTTTTATAAAAAAACATATTTTCACTAAAATGGGTACTGGCAGACAGCTTCCAGTACCCAAGATGGCGCACATTAAGTCAGAGGGGGAGGGTTAGAGAGCTGTTGGGTGGGGGATCAGTGAGGTTGGGGGCTAAGGGGGAACCTACACAGAAGCATATGCAAATATGCTAAAAAAATGCACAAAAAAGCCCAAATTTTCCTTTTATTTTAGTACTGGCAGAGTTTCTGCCAGTACTTAAGATGGCGGGGACATTTGTGGGGTAGGGGAGGGAAGAGAGATGTTTGGGAGGGATCAGGGGGTCTGATGTTTCAGGTGGGAGGCTGATCTCTACACTAAAGCTAAAATTAACCCTGCAAGCTCCCTACAAGCTACCTAATTAACCCCTTCACTGCTAGCCATAATACACATGTGATGCGCAGCGCCATTTAGCAGCATTCTAATTACCAAAAAGCAAAGGGGATCCCAGAGAAGCATTTACAACCATTTGTGCCATAATTGCACAAGCTGTTTGTAAATGATTTCAGTGAGAAACCTAAAATTGTGAAAAACAACGTTTTTTTTAATTTGATCGCATTTGGCGGTGAAATGGTGGCATGAAATATACCAAAATGGGCCTAGATCAATACTTGGGGTTGTCTACTACACTACACTAAAGCTAAAAATACCCCAAAAAGCTCCTTACATGCTCCCTAATTAACCCCTTCACTGCTGGGCATAATACACGTGTGGTGCGCAGTGGCATTTAGCGGCCTTCTAATTACCAAAAGCAATGCCAAAGCCATATATGTCTGCTATTTCTGAACAAAGGGGATCCCAGAGAAGAATTTACAACCATTTATGCCATAATTGCACAAGCAGTTTGTAAATAATTTCAGTGAGAAACTGAAAGTTTGTGAAAAAATTTGTGAAAAAGTGAACGATTTTTTGTATTTGATCGCATTTGGCGGTGAAATGGTGGCATGAAATATACCAAAATGGGCCTAGATCAATACTTTGGGATGTCTTCTAAAAAAAATATATGCATGTCAATGGATATTCAGGGATTCCTGGAAGATATCAGTGTCCCAATGTAACTAGCGCTAATTTTGAAAAAAAAAATGGTTTGAAAATAGCAAAGTGCTACTTGTATTTATGGCCCTATAAGTTACAAAAAAGCAAAGAAGATGTAAACATTGGGTATTTCTAAACTCAGGACAAAATTTAGAAACTATTTAGCATGGGTGTTTTTTGGTGGTTGTAGATATGTAACAGATTTTGGGGTTCAAAGTTAGAAAAAGTGTGTTTTTCCATTTTTCCTCATATTTTATAATTTTTTTTCTAGTAAATGATAAGATATGATGAAAATAATGGTATTTTTAGAAAGTCCATTTAATGGCGAGAAAAACGGTATATAATATGTGTGGGTACAGTAAATGAGTAAGAGGAAAATTTCAGCTAAACACAAACACCGCAGAAATGTAAAAATAGCCTTGGTCCCAAACGGACAGAAAATGGAAAAGTGCTCTGGTCACTAAGGGGTTAAAAGGGATACTAAACCCATATTTTTTTTCTTTAAGGATTCATATAGATCATGCAATTTTAAGAAATTCTCTAATTTACCCCTATTATCAATTTTTCTTCGTTCTCTTGCTATCTTAATTTAAAAAGCAGGAATTAAAAGCTTAGGCCCATTTTTGGAGCCTGGGTTATGCTTGCTTATTGGTTTGTTAAATGTAGCCACCAATAAGCAAGTGCTATCCAGGATGCTGAACCTAAAATTGGCTGGCTTCTAAGCATTTCATTCCTGCTTTTTTAAATAAAGATTGCAAAAGAACGAAGAGAAAATGATAATAGGAGTCAATTAGAATGTTGCTTAAAATTGCATGCTCTATCTGAATCTGGAGAAAACACAATTTGGTTTAGTATCCCTTTAACACAACCATAAATGTTAATGTCAGGGACGCCCACAGTGGTGATAGGTTGTAAAATGTAGGAGAGTTGAGCCTCAATGGATTTTGAACATAATCTCACCTAGAGATGTGCAGCCAAGAAATGATTATTTCTGGCAAACCTTTTGTTCTGAACATTCAGGGAAGCTCGTATCCCCGAATATTCGGTGGCTGCACTATTCGGTATTTGTTTTAAAACTAAACGGAAACTGAATTTTAGTTAAACATTTGCATTTGTTGTTGCAATAATGAATGCAAATGCTTCAAAGCTACAGGTGAAAAGTTCACCTGTAGGCAGCTACAATATTTACCTTAAAGGGTCATGAAGCACTTGAAAGTTATGCAGCATAGCTGTAAAAAGCTGACTAGAAAATATCATCTGAACATCTTTAAGTAAAAAAGGAAGATATTTACCTCAAAATTTCCTAAGTATTCACACCCCTTGTAAAGAGACTTTAGCCCAGGACTTCCAAGGGAGTGTGCATCTAGCATGTGCAGGCACAGTCATGTTATTTTCCTATTCAGTTTAATTAAGTTTACTGTGAAATCTCATGAGATGTACGTGAAATCTCATGAGATCACAGCAAACAATGCAAGACTGCTGATTAGCTATTGTTTATTTTATTTTATTTTTAAACTTGCAGCTGTACAACAGCTCACAGAGAACTTACTCTTTTTTGAGGTAATTTTGAGGTAAAATATCTTCCCTTTTTACATAGAGATGTGATATTTTCATATCAGCTTTTTACATTTATGCTGCATCACTTTCAAGTGATTTAGCATATGAGTATTATGTCTCTTTAATGTGCTCTGGAGAGCATGGAGAGCGTGCTAAGGTATTAACCCCTTAAAAAAAATCCTCAGTATTTTTTCATTTTCTTTAATATTCATTGTACATTAATTTGGATATTTGTTTTGTTAAACAAATGTAGATCTCTAATCTCAAGAACAATGAGACCCCTCTTCAGCCTAATGAGCATCTATGTATCTAGCCCTATATCTGTCTCTAAGTGGCCACAGCAAAGTAAATAAACAACACGAACAGCCTTTCCAAGCAGTTTATCCCAGGAATGCTAAAATATAAAAATGTTGCTAATAAATTTAAATACTTATAAAACATTCAGGCCCAGATAACAAGTGCAGCGCTAATGATATCACAGGGTGCACTATCAATATTGTGGGGCCGATTAGCACACAATTATTTTGATATTACAAGTCCATGGTAAAACAGAATAACCAGAGAATGTTTAGCACTTATAGCCCATACTGCAAGTTGTGAGTTATATGTTGTATTTGAGCACAACACTTAAAGGGACAGTCTAGTCAAAATTAAACTTTCATGATTCAGATAGGGCATGTAATTTTAAACGACTTTCCAATTTACTTCTATTATCTAATTTGCTCAATTCTTTAGATATCATTTGTTGAAGAAATAGCAATGCACATGTGTGAGCCAATCACACAAGGCCTCTATGTGCAGCAACCAATCAGCAGCTACTGAGCATATCTACATATGCTTTTCAGCAAGTGATATCAAGAGAATGAAGCAAATTAGATAATAGACGTAAATTAGAAAGTTGTTTAAAATGACATGCTCTTTTTAAATCATGAAAGAAAAAAAAAATGGGTTTCATGTCCCTTTAACTCACATAATAGTCTCATAGAGATTGGAATAAACCTGTAACTTAGTTGGTCATGAAGAAAGAAGGTCTGTAACACTGTGAATGCTGAAGCATAGACAGGTTGTACCTGCTGAGGTTATAAACGCTCACTGTGCATAAGAAACTTTATATTATGTAAATGCACTTTTGGTATTTTTACATTTACAGACTTGAATCACTAGCTGACTTAGCACACAGTACTGTTTTGTGCCACATTCTATTTTATTATATTGTATTTTATAATAAATAGTAATTACTGTACCTTTTATATTGTTTGATAGAGTATTGATACTATTAAAGGGATACTAAACCCAAATATTTTCTTTAATTATTCGGATAGAGCAAGCAATTTTAAGCAACTTTCTAGTTTACTCCTATTATCATTTTTTCTTTGTTCTCTTGGTATCTTTATTTGAAAAGCAGGAATTAAAGCTTTGCAGACTGCCTATTTTTAGTTCAGCACCCTGGATAGCGCTTGCTGATTGGTGGCTTCATTTAGCCATCCAATCAGCAAACGCAACCCAGGTGCTGAACCTAAAATAGGCCGGCTCCAAAGCTTTCATTCCTGCTATTTCAAATAAAGATACAGAGAGAACAAAGAAAAATTGATAATAGAAGTAAATTTGAAAGTTGCTTAAAATTGCATGCTCCATTGGAATCATGAAATAAAAATTTGGGTTTAGTATCCCTTTAATTAATATGTATAGCAAAACTCGCTTTTTTTTAATAACTATTTATATAGGCATCTGAGTGTACACAGCATCATCAGGTATAATTACAGAACAGAAGTTAACAGGTGTTGTCTTGACAATATCAACACAGTGTCAAAAGAAAACACAAACTTCCCTAGTGTTATGTATCACATAGTTATTGGTTTGAGATATGTAACACAGTTAATTACAACAACGTAGATCTGTTAGACGCTCAGCGCCTACCGTTTTCCTTTTGTTTTCTATCATTTAAACCTACAAAGAAAATAAATAAATTAACAAAGACTAAAAGAAATGGACCCTAGTCGCCATATTTTGAAAACGTCTGTAGTTTAACCACAAAACTTGCTTTTTAACACCAATATTGTCTAATTCCCTAGCACCAATACCAACTTATATCAATACTATTTAAACTGACTATGTTTCAAAGGGACATAAAACCCACATTTTTTCTTTCATGATTCAGATAGAGAATACAATTTTAAAGAAGTTTCCAATTTACTTCTGTTATAAAATTGGCATTGGTCTCGTGTTATTATTTGCTGAATAGATCTCTAGATAGGTACCGTGCACACATCTGGAGTAGTAAATGACAGGAAATAGTGCTGCCATCTAGTGCTCTTTCTAATGTGTAACATTCTTGGAAAACTTCTGCCATAGAGTGCTGCAAGCAGGTGCACGCTCCAGAATGTACCTTCCTGCTTTTTAATAAAGGATAACAAGAAAACAAAAAAATTGATAATAGAAGTAAATTGGAAAGTTGTTTAAATTGTATGCTCTATCTCAAACATGAAAGAAAAAAGTTGGGTTTTATGTTCCTTTAATTTACTCTGATTTTGTTAATCATCTCAAGGTATATATTACACCACTTAAAGGGATATGAAACCTATTTTTTTTTTCTTTCATGATTCAGGTAGCACATGCAATTTTAAACAACTTTCTAATTTAATTCTATTATCATTTTTCTTCATTTTCTTTGTATCCTTTGTTGAAAAGCATGGTAATTTGCTTAGGAGCCGGCCCCTTTCTGGAGCACTATATGGCAGCAGTTTTACAAGAATGTTATCCATTTGCAAGAGCACTAGATGGCAGCACTATTTCCCGCCATGTAGTGCTTCAGATGTCTACCTAGGTATCTCTTCAACATAGAATATCATGGGAACTAAGCAAATTTGATAATAGAAGTAAATTGGAAACTTTTTTTAAAATGGTTTGCTCTGTCTGAATCACAAAATAAAATGTTTGGGTGTCATATTCCTTTAAGTCCAATTACAGAATTATACCAAATTCCTATCATTTTCATTAAACCTACGAAGGTCCAATCCTACTACACAGGTAGTCATTAAATTTGGATCCTCATAGTAGACTCAAATGAGTTCCTTATAAATGACCTTATATATTCAATAAGCTAATTAGTCACTGTTGTATCTCCCACATAAACCTCACACGCCAAAAACAATGTGATGTTCTTATTTAGGGAATTCTTCCTTCAACTTTGTCACCTTAAAGGGACTGTCTACGTGATTTTTGTTCTTTAAAATGATAGATAACGCCTTTACTATTGACTCCACCAGCTTTGTTATATTAATATACTTTATAGCATATAAACCTTGAAATATCTCCCTGTTTCTAAGCCTCTGCAGGCCGCCTATTATCTCAGTGCTTTTCACAGACAGACAGGGCTAGTTCATGTGTGCCCTATAGATAACATTGTGCTCACTCTCATGGAGTTATGCATGAACCAGCACTAATTGGTTAAAATGCAAGTTTGTAAAAACACTGAGATAAGGGGCAGTCTGCAGAGGCTTAGATATAAAGTAATCACAGAGGTGTATTAATATAACAGTGTTGGTTATGCAAAACTGGGGAATTGGTAATAAAGGGATTATCTAACTTTTTAAACAATACAAAAATTCAAGTATACTGTCCCTTTAAGACAAAAGCTGATACATTGCCACAAGTCACCTAAATAAGGGATCCTGGGTGGGTGAATGTTCCATAATAGATCTCAATATATTTTGTCAGAATCAGGGATCCCCAAGCATTTTGTAGTACATTTAATGTTTATTGCTTGGTAGTTAAACTAGCATATGACTCTCCTTTCTTGTGTGACCAAAAAAATCAAGAGGGAGAACCAGAATATTATCTGTTAGGTGTGTTGGGCTAGGTCACAGTCCTTGTGACCCTTACTCGGGCCAGATATTCATTATATCTTAACTAGAGCACAGGTGAAATAATCAGCTGATGGTTGAGCTGATTGTTTCACCTGTGCTCTAGTTAAAGGGACAGTCAACACTTCCGTGAACATTATTTCATATTGAAAATTAAAACCCAACGATCCGCCTGCACTATACCCCTCCTGCCTTGCCGCCTTGCTTCTGTACTAATCAGCGTCGCTAACTTCTCTAATACCGGGTAAATATGGCAGCCGAACTCCCCCCACCGTTACGTAGCTGCCTTCTTCTTCAAATGATCAGCAAATCAGAATTCAATCCTCGGTCAGAAATTGCACGCGCTTTTAATTTTCAATATGAAATAATGTTCACGGAAGTGTTGACTTTAAGATATAATGAATATCTGGCCTGAGTAAGGGTCCCGAGGACTGGGTGTGGGAAACACTGGGCTAGGAGATGCAGAATATAATCTGGCATTAGTGTTGGGAGCTTCTTTGATTTGCTGGTTTTACTCTTCCTTACAAAAATGTAAAGCTGCTTGTGCTGACAGCTTGGTTACTGAGTCCTTGATTCAGAAGAATGCAAATAATGGTTTCCATCCAGGTAAGTTCCCAAAAACTAAATACAAAATTGCATCTAAATTGGGCTTCCCTTTTAGGTCCATAGATTATGGAGTTCCTCCTCTAAAAGTGATGTTGATATAGGAATAGCCATTGTTTTGTGAAAGTCCATGTTTAAGCATTTTAGCTTTGTTTCAGTGGAGGGTTACTCTTAATGTATTTACTTTATTTCAGGTGCTTGAAATCATTTTTACTGTTTAGGAAACCTCATTTCTCCAAGGGACCTAAATATGGTTCCTCATCTGCTGATTCATCATTATTTTAAACCAATACATATGCTTTAGTTCAGGGGTCAAGTCCTACAAAACAAAGTGTGGGAACTCACCAAGGTTTCCATCCCCTTTACAATTAATTTTGTTTGTTTCATACACACACACACACTTACTTACATACACACACACACACAGACACATACTGTATTTAGATGTATATTATATGTATATAATCTATACACTCTGGTCAATGAAAACAAATTTAAACCAATGAATGGCTGAATGGTTGCCCCATGGTTACATTTTTACATTGGAGGGGTGACATTTTTGTAATTTAAGATTCAACTGATACTGATTACTGAGAAGCCAGACATACACTTTTTAGAACATATGAAGGTATGCTTGTACATAGATGATGTTGAATAATCCAAAAAGCTAAATGCCTTATTAAATTTTAGGAGACGTTACTCCCTTGCTCTCAGGGTGTGTAAGGCTCTGTAATGTAAACATCTGATATTATGATAAGGTTTTTGTGTGCACTCTGCAGTAAGATACAATGATAATGTGATTAAAAGTAAATGTGAAGCAAGCAACACTGGCAGAGGAAGCAGGACGTATGAAGGCACAGTAACATTAAAAGCAAAACCTTCACTTTGTGATGAAACTGGTAAAGTTGAATATGCAGCAAATACATTATCTTGCACTGGTCAGCATTCTGCATAGAATCTGGCCTGCTGACCATAAAATGTAAGGTATACAGACATCAAAATAGATAAACAGCCTGCAGATACTTTTGGTGTATAAAATAAAGTAATTTGGATTATCCTACTACAAGATTTTTCACAAACACCTTTAATTGCAAGGACTATTTTCCTTTGTGTGTACACATGTATTTCCTTTGCAAACCTCATCCAGCTGTCATTTGAAGAACTAAAAGGAATTCCAATCAGAGAGAAAGTAGGAAGCTGGAAGTACATGAATCTTTCCTGCTTGATGAGCACATTTTTTTCTTTGGTTAAACACTGAACATTTTTTAAAACAACTTTAAAATAACTAAACTAGCCCCACATGAACACCTGTTGTTTAGGGGTTGATTTATCAAGCCCTTCTCCCCGGTTTGACTGCAGGTTTGCTTGTCAGGATTTATAAAGCAGCGGTCATTACACCGCTGCTTCTCTTCTGACTGGGGAGATTGACAGCTCTTGCCCGCGCATGAATATCAAGATCCAGGATATCCATCATTTTTTTTATCTCACATGGTGCATAGCCAGCTTAGCTTCAGTTCCTCACACCCTCCTTCTTTTTCCCTCCTTGTTTTCCAGGGCGAGCTGAAACCACCTTGTCTGACCGCAACTCCAGACTCCTCCTCTGTCACCACTTAAAAGACCAGTAAATACAGACACAAAGTGGCACACAGTATAAAGGCTATACCTTTTTATTAGAGCAACATTTCGGGGCTCCTACCCCTTTCTCAAGCTCAAGCTTAAAAGACCAGTAAATACAGTAGATTTGCATAATCAACAAATAAATTATATAAAGACAATGCAATAGCTAATGTGCACTGGTATTACAAGTTCACAGCAATGCGAACGAGACCTCGCGTTTGCATTGCTGGGAAGCATTTAGCTCACGAGAGCGCGCTTCCATAGGTTCCTATGGGAGCCTCATTCTCAGCCCAGCAAAGGGGGTAAGTAGTGCAGCAATGGCAACAATTGTAAATATATGTGTATGCATATATACTTATGTGTTAATATGTGTATATACACATATTAACACATAAATATATATGTATATAAGCATATACATATATATTTACAGGGAACACACAGTTCCCATAGACTGCAATGTAAAGGCACTGTTCATTGTCGATTTTTTTCTAACACCCCACTCCCACAAACTTTAGCCCCAAAATACTGCCTGGTGCAGTAATTTTATTAAAAAATAAAGATGTTGCTATCTTTATTTTTTAATAAAATACGCTAAACTGAATTTTAGGGCCATTTGGGGCACATTTAGAAAAGTAACCAGAGATCTGATCTCTGGTTAATTTTATAAGTGGTAATTGCTACCGCGAACTTGTGGTAGCAATAACCAGCCACTTGTAATAGCTGATTAATTATTGTGCGCCTGCAAACAGACTATCCCTCTAACAGACTGTGCTACAGCTCCTCCCACCACCAGCAGCAGTGTTTACTAAAGTGTTTATGTTCTCTGTCCAGGGGGAACTTAGTTCCACCTGCAAAAATAGTGCAGGAACTCTGTTCCCATGCTTTCCCGCTGGGCTTGACCCCTACATAAGTTGCTTGGGTGACATGGAGAGCAGGTAGGCATCTTCTATTTTCTTTAGTTTGTGCAGATTACATATCCATGCTGTCTTTTATATACACGCACTTTCCGCATTCTCTAGTTGCAATATGAAAAATGAGCAGTGGTCACACCTCATTCTTAGTATTCCTGCATGTGTTATGTGATGTCCTCATATGCAATAAGGAAATTAATCTATATTCCTTATAGTGAGGAGGGAGGCTCTTAGAGAATCCATATCTTGGCATACTCACCCCTATTGGGACATTAGATTCTGTGCCCTTTGAAATTATGTAAAAATGCATTTACCTTAAAAAAATGCACCAGATAATTCTGATAGTTGGGGAGTTGCTGCCCCTATCTCACCATTTATTCCAGAGGGAAAGGAACCCCTTTTTTAATTAAGAAAATTACGCTATTTTGAGTGGTCACTTGTCTACAAGGATGCAGGTGATTACCTGCTTACTGGATACCAGTGGTATTTTTGTGAAGGGGATGGGTCTATTACACCTCCCCCTTGTGCATATGGAACAAAACCATGGTGATGGGGTACCCATTTTCTCCATAGAGGAATATGAGACCCCTAATTTTAAGTATTCCTGTATATGCACAGATGGTAGGTGACTGTCAAAAATATAAGTTGTTAATACTTCAAAGTATGTATTATTGAATATTTAAATGAGCAGGATGTAACTACAAATTTAGCTTCTGTTAAAAAGAACAAAGTTTACAGCTCTGCCACCTTAAACAAATAAAATCATTTGCAAGTCTAAAGCCACGGCATCAAATAATCTAATATACCCTTCTGTTTAAATTAGAATCATGGCACAGTCACTTTAACAATATGTATAATAACCTATTAATCTTTTTTCCATTTAGACATTACAACCGAATTAACATTTGATATAAATAATATAATTTAAATCAGTTATTTTAAAGATCATTATATCTCTATCTATCTATCTATCTATCTATCTATCTATCTATTTATTAATCTATTATCTATCTATCTATTATCTATCTATTAATCTATTATCTATCTATCTATTAATCTATTATCTATCTATCTATTATCTATCTATTATCTATCTATCTATCTATCTATCTATCTATTATCGATCTATTAATCTATTATCTATCTATTATATATCTATTAATCTATTATCTATCTATTAATCTATTATCTATCTATCTATTAATCTATTATCTATCTATCTATTATCTATCTATTATCTATCTATCTATCTATCTATCTATCTATCTATCTATTATCGATCTATTAATCTATTATCTATCTATTATATATCTATTAATCTATTATCTATCTATTAATCTATTATCTATCTCATCAATAATATTTAAAAAAAAATGTAAATCCTTTTTAAAGGTGATTTGTTTTCGCTTCATAGTGTAAAAATACTATACCTACAGCAAGCTTGAGTCTACTGATTGTGTGATTTAGTTTGTGTGGGGTTAACCTACCTTTGCAATTTGTTGAATATTAACCAAAGTTAGAAAGCCACAGGCACTTAGCCAGCTTAGGGCATCATTTTACGTTAATATTGTTCTATCTAGCTTCCCTAAATGTAGCCCCTGTTATTGTGTGTGTGTGTATGTATATATATATATATATATATATATATATATATATATATATATAACAAAAGACATGGTGTGTTAATAATGCTATCTCAGAATATATTTATTAATCATAAGTACACACTGCATTATTTAATTATATTCAGTGTATATGTGGGTATTATTCGGTTTCCTCTAAATCTCGCACTAGAAAAGTAGTTTATTAATACCTGTACTTTAAAAAAAAACAGCAAGAATTGTATTATTTTTTTTTTAATCATAAACACAATTGTATAGAGTTATAGAATCCACAGTTGAAAAACATCATCCCACTAAAGACATTCACAAACTTGTTCTCAGCACATGGCTACGGGGGCGTTACCAGGTAAAGACCATGTGATCACCCGAAGGGTAGTTGTCATGGAAACGTAAAGAAGCTAAAGAAAACGAAAAATGGCGTTATGGGTTAAAGACTTTATTTCATACCCAGGTTATTAGAGTGTTGCGTATAAATGCATTTTATAGGAAGAGTTAGTCTATTGCAAACGCTTCGTTTAGAAAGAGAACTTTACTGGTTATGCAGATGCACTAAACTGAATTATTCATGCATTGTGCCAGTGTGCACGGAGCTAACAGGTGTGGCCAATGAGGTAGGGAGGGGACGCCAACAGTAGGTGACATCGCAACAGCTCTCATGCCACTCATTACTCTGTAGTAACCTGGTCCTGGCAGCAGCTGCAAAAGAGGAGGACGAAGGGTTGTGTGGGCATCAGGTCGATAGTACCCAAAGGCTTTTACCTTGGGAGGTATTATTGGTAGGACAGAGCATACATGTGAGGGGGGACAAATTAATAATTTACTTTTAATACATTACATATAATTGAGGAGGGACGATTTATTCCAATGGATAAGTAACTATGTCCCTAGAACAGAAAGTATCTGCTGGACTTATAGGCTAACATTATATGTATTAAACGTGAGGTTGAGGTAACTGAAATTAGCTGAAAAGCTATTACTATTTAATTATAACAACTGCAAATAGTGCAGAAATTAGAATACATTGCTAATAGTGCATGTTTGTAATACATTTTTAACAGTGCATACTTAGAAGATATTTTGAAAAGCTAAGTGATATCTCTGTGCACTTCTATCACATTGTAAGTGAAGTGGTAGTGCAACTCCAGTGAGTGGAGCATGCAACCAGCACCTGCAATAGGGGTTGCGGGGCGAGCCTTAGCCCCCATTGACCAACAACCAGCTGTGAAGGCTGTGCATGTTTATAGAAATGGAGACCCCTTTTTTCGAGGCCGTCGCATGTTGATCCATGAGAAGAGAGTGGGTACCTTTGATGTGTTCCTGAAGGACGTAACCGGTGGGGTACAAGCTCCTTTTGGAGCAGTAAGGAATCTTTACACACCAAGAAATGGACACAGGGTTACATCACTAGAAGATCTGCGGCCTGGAGAGCACTATGTAGCAGGAGGGAGGGAGACCTTCAAGAAGTTAGAGTAAGTATTTTTCAAATTAACAGTATCAGTGCTTTTCTGAATTCTGTGTTCAGTTAATGTATTCATGAATTCCACGGTAGGAATGAATGCAAATGACCTTACTGAGGGTTATTCTGTATACAGTTAGTAAGACTCAGGGGTATTTACCATAAAAAAAGTTTAATACCATATGATGTAGTTAGTAGGTGGTTGTAAACCATAACATTTTTGGGTGCTGAAATTTGACCACAAAGCTAAATATCAAGGGGCATTTTTCACTGGTGGGGACCTTATATTCTACCTATTCCCACTTTTATTTTTTTTAATCCTTCCTTCCTTTACTTCTGGGCTGCTGTATGGCTCTGGGCACGTATAAATGCACTGTCTGGAAAATTCACAATGTACTGTTTTTGCTTGGCAGTGCTAGAGTAGTGAATACCCCAGAACCCCATAAAACCTCCAATTATCTATCTATCTACACATTCGCACACGCACACACATACATATATACATTATTGTTTATTTATAAAGCGCCAACATATTACGCAGCGCTGAAACATTGGGTAAACAGTTATGGAGTACAATAATCAGAGGACATTTACATAAATAATAAGGGTAGAGGACCCTGCCCTTGAGTCACTGTAAGCTGTAAACCATCTTTGCATAAAATGATCAACAGGACAGGTGGACTTGTGAGCTTACATTCTAAATGAAGTACATGTTTAAGTTGAGGGAGAGGAAAACAGAAGCAATAGAGACATCTTAACTTTTTATCTATCTATCTATCTATCTATCTATCTATCTATCTATCTATCTATCTATCTATCTATTTATCATTAAGTAAGATAGACCTGAATAATGCAATTGTATTTTTAAACCTTTCTTTGAGCATAAGTTATTGATCTACGTGCTAGCCCTCTAATCATGTCATTTTTAGATTTTACTACCATCGCTTGTTTTCAGGTTTACTGAATGAGCTAATACTGTGGGGCATATGTATCAAGCTCCGTATGGAGCTTGATGCCCCGTGTTTCTGGCGAGCCTGCAGACTTTCCAGAAACAGCAGTTATGAAGCAGTGGTTACAAAAACCGCTGCTCCATAACCTGTCCGCCTGCTCTGAGCAGGCGGACACACATCGCCGGAAATCAACTCGATCGAGTACGATCGGGTTGATTGATACCCGAGTCTGCAGGGGGCGGCGTTGCACCAGCAGCTCTTGTGAGCTGCTGGTGCAATGCTGAATATGGCGAGCGTATTGCTCGCCGTATTCAGCGAGGTCTGTCGGACCTGATCCACACTGTCGGATCAGGTCCGACAGACCATGATAACTAGAGGCCTATGTATTTAAAACTATATTGTGAATGAGTTATATTAGAAAGATACAATCCAGAAATGTCAAATTCCATCATTGGCATTATCGGCAATACCAAATTATTTACGCTGTAAATATGAAATAAAGTGTACTAGTCATACAATAAAGCGGATTGTATGTATGTTTTTTTTGTATACAAAACCAAAAATATTTCCAGCTACCAATAACTTTAAAAGGACCTTTATTCCTTATGCAAGGTCCATAGATAAAACAAACAAACAACGTTTGGAGCCAGCTATAGACTCTTAGTCATGTTGTTTTTTGGATAACAGATCATTTTCATTTTTTGCAGTAGTGTTGGTCTATATGAAATAATGTGATGTGCGCTATATTATACTTTGTTGCGTCTGGCATTTTTCTCTCTCCTGCCAGATCTGTAAAGATATATTCCTTTGAAACCTAAATCTGGGAAGAGTTTATTATGATACGGCTTGTACATTGGCTGTTAAAAGTTACTGTCTTGTTGAGGTAATATCTGCATCAGAGAAGGAGTTAATGACATTCAGTTATTTAACATAGTGCAATGGCATTATTGAGATACTTGAATGTAATTAAAGCTACAATGTACTTTTTTATTCTATCTAAAATAGGGTGTTTATAATATATTTTAGTCTTGTTTTGTACAGTTAATGTTCATGTGCTGAATAAGGGACTTTTTTTCTTATTAGGCTTCTGGAAGCCTGTCCCAGTCCACAAATACAGCTGTTGGTTTTGTTCCTTTCAGTCAATAATCAATGAATATGTAGGTAAGATAGAATGTTTCAAAGATACCAGACTCCAACAATGTAGTTCATTCTAAGAGATAAAAGGACAGTAAAGGCAACATTAAAACGTTCATTGTTCAGATAGGACATACAGTTTTTAACAACTTTTCAATTTACTGTGAAATCTGCTTTGCTCTCTTGGTATCCTTTGTTAAAGAGTAAATTTAGGTAGGCTATTAGTCTTCAGCAATCTATCGGCTAGATTTAGAGTTTTGTCGGTAACGACCCGCGTAGCTAACGCTGGCTTTTTGTCTCCCGCACCTTTTAAATACCGCTGGTATTTAGAGTTCACAGAAGGGCTGCGTTAGGCTCCAAAAAGGGAGCGTATAGCATATTTACCGCCATTGCAACTCTCAATACCAGCGGTGCTTACGGACGCGGCCAGCTTAAAAAACGTGCTTGTGCACGATTCCCCCATAGGAAACAATGGGGCAGTTTGAGCTGAAAAAAACCTAACACCTGCAAAAAAGCAGCGTTCAGCTCCTAACGCAGCCCCATTGTTTCCTATGGGGAAACAGTTTCTAAGTCTGCACCTAACACCCTAACATGAACCCCGAGTCCCCCTTACCTTACACTTATTAACCCCTAATCTGCCACCCCCGCTATCGCTGACCCCTGCATATTATTTTTAACCCCTAATCTGCCGCTCCGTACACCGCCGCAACCTACATTATACCTATGTACCCCTAATCTGCTGCCCCTAACACTGCCGACCCCTATATTATATTTATTAACCCCTAATCTGCCCCCCACAACGTCGCCGCCAGCCACCTACAATAATTAACCCCTAATCTGCCGACCGGACCTCACCGCTACTATAATAAATGTATTAACCCCTAATCCGCCTCACTAACCCTATAATAAATAGTATTAACCCCTAATCTGCCCTCCCTAACATCGCTGACACCTAACTTCAAGTATTAACCCCAAATCTGCCGACCGGACCTCACCGCTACTCTAATAAATGTATTAACCCCTAAAGCTAAGTCTAACCCTAACACTAACACCCCCTAAGTTAAATATAATTTAAATCTAACGAAATAAATTAACTCTTATTAAATAAATTATTCCTATTTAAAGCTAAATACTTACCTGTAAAATAAACCCTAATATAGCTACAATATAAATTATAATTATATTGTAGCTCTTTTAGGATTAATATTTATTTTACAGGTAACTTTGTATTTATTTTAACCAGGTACAATAGCTATTAAATAGTTAAGAACTATTTAATAGCTACCTAGTTAAAATAATTACAAAATTACCTGTAAAATAAATCCTAACCTAAGTTACAATTAAACCTAACACTACACTATCAATAAATTAATTAAATAAAATACCTACAATTATCTACAATTAAATCTAACACTACACTATCAATAAATTAATTACATAAAATACCTACAAATAAATACAATTAAATAAACTAACTAAAGTACAAAAAATAAAAAAAGCTAAGTTACAAAAAATAAAAAAATTAATTACAAACATAATAAAAATATTACAACAATTTTAAGCTAATTACACCTACTCTAAGCCCCCTAATAAAATTACAAAGCCCCCCAAAATAAAAAAATGCCCTACCCTATTCTAAAATTAAAATAGAAAAGCTCTTTTACCTTACCAGCCCTTAAAAGGGCCTTTTGCGGGGCATGCCCCAAAGAATTCAGCTCTTTTGCCTGGAAAAAAAAACATACAATACCCCCCCCAACATTACAACCCACCACCCACATACCCCTAATCTAATTTAAACCCCCCTTAAATAAACCTAACACTAAGCCCCTGAAGATCTTCCTACCTTATCTTCACCACACCGGGTATCACCGATCGGTCCAGAGGATGCTCCGAAGTCTTCATCCAAGCCCAAGTGGGGGCTGGAGATCCATCATCCGGCTGAAGTCTTCTATCAAGCGGCAGGAAGAAGTCCAGAAGAGGCTCCAAAGTCTTCATCCTATCCGGGCAGAAGAGGAGATCCGGACCGGCAACCATCTTCATCCAAGCGGCATCTTCTATCTTCATCTGATGACGAGCGGCTCCATCTTGAAGACCTCCGGCGCGGATCTATCCTCTTCTTCCGACGTCCTAAGTCCGAATGAAGGTTCCTTTAAATGACGTCATCCAAGATGGCGTCCCTCGAATTCCGATTGGCTGATAGGATTCTATCAGCCAATCGGAATTAAGGTAGGAAAAATCTGATTGGCTGATGGAATCAGCCAATCAGATTCAAGTTCAATCCGATTGGCTGATCCAATCAGCCAATCAGATTGAGCTCGCATTCTATTGGCTGATCGGAACAGCCAATAGAATGCGAGCTCAATCTGATTGGCTGATTCAATCAGCCAATCAGATTTTCCCTACCTTAATTCCGATTGGCTGATAGAATTCTATCAGCCAATCAGAATTCGAGGGACGCCATCTTGGATGACGTCATTTAAAGGAACCTTCATTCGGACTTAGGACGTCGGAAGAAGAGGATGGATCCGCGCCGGAGGTCTTCAAGATGGAGCCGCTCGTCATCGGATGAAGATAGAAGATGCCGCTTGGATTAAGATGGTTGCCGGTCCGGATCTCCTCTTCTGCCCGGATAGGATGAAGACTTTGGAGCCTCTTCTGGACTTCTTCTTGCCGCTTGATAGAAGACTTCAGCCGGATGATGGATCTCCAGCCCCCGCTTGGGCTTGGATGAAGGCTTCGGAGCATCCTCTGGACCGATCGGTGATACCCGGTGTGGTGAAGATAAGGTAGGAAGATCTTTAGGGGCTTAGTGTTAGGTTTATTTAAGGGGGCTTTGGGTTAGATTAGGGGTATGTGGGTGGTGGGTTGTAATATGGGGGGGTATTGTATGGTTTTTTTTTCCAGGCAAAAGAGCTGAATTCTTTGGGGCATGCCCCGCAAAAGGCCCTTTTAAGGGCTGGTAAGGTAAAAGAGCTTTTCTATTTTAATTTTAGAATAGGGTAGGGCATTTTTTTATTTTGGGGGGCTTTGTTATTTTATTAGGGGGCTTAGAGTAGGTGTAATTAGCTTAAAATTGTTGTAATATTTTTATTATGTTTGTAATTAATTTTTTTATTTTTTGTAACTTAGCTTTTTTTATTTTTTGTACTTTAGTTAGTTTATTTAATTGTATTTATTTGTAGGTATTTTATTTAATTAATTTATTGATAGTGTAGTGTTAGATTTAATTGTAGATAATTGTAGGTATTTTATTTAATTAATTTATTGATAGTGTAGTGTTAGGTTTAATTGTAACTTAGGTTAGGATTTATTTTACAGGTAATTTGGTAATTATTTTAACTAGGTAGCTATTAAATAGTTCTTAACTATTTAATAGCTATTGTACCTGGTTAAAATAAATACAAAGTTGCCTGTAAAATAAATATTAATCCTAAAATAGCTACAATATAATTATAATTTATATTGTAGCTATATTAGGGTTTATTTTACAGGTAAGTATTTAGCTTTAAATAGGAATAATTTATTTAATAAGAGTTAATTTATTTCGTTAGATTTAAATTATATTTAACTTAGGGGGGTGTTAGTGTTAGGGTTAGACTTAGCTTTAGGGGTTAATACATTTATTATAGTAGCGGTGAGGTCCGGTCGGCAGATTAGGGGTTAATAATTGAAGTTAGGTGCCGGCGATGTTAGGGAGGGCAGATTAGTGGTTAATACTATTTATTATAGGGTTATTGAGGCGGGAGTGAGGCGGATTAGGGGTTAAGAACTTTATTATAGTAGTGGTGAGGTCCGGTCGGCAGATTAGGGGTTAATAATTGTAGGTAGGTGGCGGCGACGTTGGGGGCAGCAGATTAGGGGTTAATAAATATAATATAGGGGTCGGCGGTGTTAGGGGCAGCAGATTAGGGGTACATAGGGATAACGTAGGTTGCGGCGGTGTGCGGTTGGCAGATTAGGGGTTACAAAAATTTATTAGAGTGGCGGCGATGTGGGGGACCTCGTTTTAGGGGTGCATAGGTAGTTTATGGGTGTTAGTGTACTTTAGAGCACAGTAGTTAAGAGGTTTATGAACCGGCGTTAGCCCATAAAGCTCTTAACTCCTGACTTTTTTCTGCGGCTGGAGTCTTGTCGTTAGAGGGTCTACCGCTCACTTCAGCCAAGACTCTAAATGCCAGCGTTAGGAAGATCCCATTGAAAAGATAGGATTACCAAATGGCGTAGGGGGATCTGCGGTATGGAAAAATCGCGGCTGCAAAGTGAGAATTAGACCCTTTCCTACAAGACTCTAAATACCAGCGGTAGCCCAAAACCAGCGTTAGGAGCCTCTAACGCTGGTTGTGACGGCTAACGCCAAACTCTAAATCTAGCCGTATGGCAGTAGTATTTTGAACAATGTATAGCATTGCTATAAATATTGTTACAAACACTGCTGCTAGATGTCTGAAGATACGTCCCTTTAACTCCTAGAATGGACCACATTGCTGGAGTCTGGTATCTTTGAAAAGAGGTTAAAGAGAAAAAAAGGTAAACAATTAAACTGCATAAGTGCATTTAAATGTGAAATAGGAGCATTTTGCAATGTACTTTAATTAGCAAAATTGCTTCTAGTAAGTCATTACTGTTCTTCTGCAGCATCTGCAGATATACTGTAAGGGTCCGTGCACCAGTATTCAAACACCCCACCTTCTCATAGAGCCTGCAGTGGTATGTATTGCTTCTGAAGACAGAATTTGTGTCATACAAACCACTGCTGTCTCTGCCGGCGCGCATGGTGTTTGAATACTGGTGCACGGCCTTCACAGGATATGTACGTATGTTGCAGAAAACAGTAATAACTTTTATTAGAAGCATTTTTGCTAATAAAATTATAGTGCAACAATGCTTCTTTTTCACACTGAAATGCATCTATGCATATTTCTTTGTTGACCTTTCTATCCCTTTAATTCAATGTGCTGCATATCACCTTGGTAAAATTTCAGCACAAACAATTCTGTGGCTCTATAACCATGTAATAGCAGCCAATCAATTTTGTAAAAATTTTTTTATTATCCAAAACATTTTCTTTCTTTAATGCAGTTTAATATACAAAGTTAAAGAGAGATTAAAGGGACACAAAACCAATGTTTTTTCTTTCATGATTGAGATAGAGCATATAATTTTATGCAACTTTCTAATTTTCCCCTATTATAAATTTTTCTTTGTTCTCTTGCTATCTTTATTTTAAAAAGCAGGAATGTAAGAATATTTGCCGGCCCATTTTTGGTTCAGCACCTGGGTAGCGCCTGCTGATTGGTGGATAAAAGTAGCCCCCAATCAGCAAGCACTACTCAGGTGCTGAACCAAAAATGGGCTGGCTCCTAAGCTTTACATTCATGCTTTTTTAAATAAATATAGCAAGAGAACGAAGAAACATTTATAATAGGAGTAAATTAGAACGTTGCTTAAAATTGCATGCTCTATCTGAATCATGAAAGAAAAAAATTGGGTTTTGTGTTCCTTTAAACGTAACATAAAATTATTATCATCACAATTATTATCCTTATTTGTAATGCACCAACAGATTTCACAGCACTATTCCCATGAGTACAAAAATAAGGACAGGGAAGGCAGACTGGGGTAGAATGATTACAGGGAAATGCTCTCATTGCAATACACATTTATTATTTTGCCTATTTTTGCTGTAAAATACTATTGAAGAGTGTGCTTGTCTCATCCTCTCCTGAGAGCCTTGACTATCTCCATCATACTTAAAAATACATTAAAATCCTTTTTGTTTTTGTGTAAAACTGTGATTGTTGCAAATTCAGTACAGAGGCTAAAAACAAAATCTGTCACCTGCTAATGCTGCAACTGAAATTGCTGTTTTAAGTTATTTACAGCATTTTGAAAAATGTTGCTTTTTGGACTCTAAGGATTGTGTGATAAAATACATTTTTTCCACAGAAACAAGAGATGTTTAATGTTCCTTTAAATTAAAGGGATACTAAACCCCAATTTTTTCTTTCATGATCCAGATAGAGCATGCAATTTTAAGCAACTTTCTCATTTGCTCCTATTAACAAATTTTATTTGTTCTCTTCTTGTCTTTATTGGAAATAGCAGCACCTGGTTAGCGTTTGCTAATTGGTTTGCTACATTTAGCCACCAATCAGCAAGTGCTACCCAGGTTCTGAGCCAAAAATGGGATGGCTCTTAAGCTTACAGTCTAACTTTTAAAAAATCAAGATAGCATGTGAACAAGGAAAAATTGATAATAGGAGTGAATTAGAAAGTTGCTTCAAATTGCATGCTGTACCTGAATTATGAAAGACAAAATTTGGGTTTAGTATCCCTTTCAGGATGGGGAATATACCTGGGCCTGCAACTTTCTACGTAGTGATTGGTTAGCTCATTTACAATAATTCCTGATTGGCCACAGCAGAGTAGTCCTGGAACATGGATTCCACCAGGCTTTTCAGGTCTGGGCTGCCATTGATTTGCAAAATCTACACTGTGCTATCAAAATGACAGTGATAAATGTTTTTAAAACATTTACTTTGTATGTACTTATTTGCAGACATATATTCAGTTGAATATCCCTTTAAGAGGTGGTTTATGGTATATAATGCTTTGCTAGTGGATATTTTCTTATCTTACTCTGTTGCTATCAAATTGTAATTAGTAAATACTATGTTGCATCGGCACCTCTACCTGAGAGGGTAATGCTGTACTGATAACTAACCTTTGGAGGATGTTAAAGGGACAGTAAAGTAAAAAAATAAACTTTCATGATTCAGATAGAGTGCATTTTTAAATATCTTTCCAATTTACTTCTGTTATCAAATTTGCATTGTTATCTTGGTATCTTTTATTGCACAGTAAAACTAGGTAGGCTCATAAGAGCTCAGTAGTGTGCACGTGTCTTTAGTACTAGTCTATGGCAGCAGTGTTTTGCCAGAATATTTGTAGCTTTGTTATACAGTGTTGCAAAACACTGCTGTCATAGAGTACTAAAGACACGTGCACACTCCTGAGCTCTTATGAGCCTACCTAGTTTTTACTCTTCAATAAAAGATTAAAATTGCATGCCCTATCTGAATCAATGAAAGTTAAATTTGGACTTTACTGTCCCTTTAATGATATCCTGTAATTGTTAACTAATGCTGATAAGTGAGCTATATTGAGGGACATTAAAGGAATACTAAACCCAAATGTTTTCTTTAATGATTCGGATAGAGCATGCAATTTTAAACAACTTTCTAATTTACTCCTACTATCAAGTTTCCTTCGTTCTCTTGCTATCTTTATTTATAAAGCAGGAATTTGAAGCTTAGGAGCCAGCCCATTTTAGGTTCAGCACCCTAGATAGCGCTTACTTATTGGTGGCTACATTTAGCAAACTAATAAGCAAGCATAACCCAGGTTCTCAACCAAAAATGGGCCGGCTCTTAAAGGGACAGTATACACTCATTTTCATATAACTGCATGTAATAGACACTACTATAAAGAATAAGATGCACAGATACTGATTTAAAAATCCAGTATAAAACTGTTTAAAAACTTACTTAGAAGCTCTCAGTTTAGCTCTGTTGAAAAGGTAGCTGGAAAGCCCACTGCAAGTGGGAAATAAGACACTCCCCCCTCCCCCTTCTTTTGCATATGAAAAGACCCTTTACACAAACAGGAGCAAGCTGGAGTATGTAGCTGACGGTATTCCCATAAATCTTTGGGGCTTGGTTAGGAGTCTGAAAATCAGAGCAATGTTATTTAAAGATAAGCAAAACTATACATTTTTTTTGTAAAAACCCTTATAGATAATCTACAAAGCATTTATGCAAAGAAAAAATGAGTGTATAATGTCCCTTTAAGCTCTACATTCCTGCTTTTTAAAAAAAGATAGCAAGAGAATAAAAAAAAAGATAAGAGTAAATTAGAAAGTTGCTTAAATGGATAGTAAACCCAATTTTATTCTTTCATGATTTAGATAGAGAATGCAATTTTAAACAACTTTCTAATTTACTCCTATTATCATTTTTTTCTTCGTTCTCTTGCTATCTTTATTTGAAAAGGCAGGAATGAAAGCTTTGGAGCCAGCCTATTTTTAATTCAGTACCCTAGATAGGGCTTGCTGATTGGTGCTTGCATTTAGCCATCCAATCAGCAAGCGCAACCCAGGTTCTCAACCTTAAATGGGCCAGCTCCAAAGCTTTTATTCCTGCTTTTTCAAATAAAGATAGCAAGAGAATGAAGAAAAATTGATAATAGAAGTAAATTAGAAAGCTGCTTAAAATTGCATGCTCTATCTGAATCATTAAAGAAAAAAATTTGGGTTTAGTGTCACTTTAAAATCAAAACTAAACTTACATTTACTGGATAGTGTATTACAGGGATCAACAAAACTTTTTATAATTTAGGAGCCAGTAAGAATATTTAGGAGCCAGATAATTTTATTTATTTTTATTTTGCAAGGACTTTGCTTTTTAAAGAACCTTTGTTTTTAACACGTTTATATATTTTTTTATTAACTATTGGAACACCCTACAACAAATACAGTCTTGGATCCATTTGTACTGAGCGCATCACTTAGAGCTATTGATGATCAAAATCATGTGCATAGTTTTCCTATTGTGCTTAAAGAGATATTCTCATATAGTTTAACACTATGAAAGTTTCTCTCCATTTTCTTTCATGTACGAAGAAAATCACCTTTTGAATATCATCCCATGACCTTATAGTGCTCAGTGCTGTATGGTATCATAAATAAAGAATAACCAATAAAGTTAGGAACCAGGGGTAAAATTCTAGGAGACAGTGGTGCCCTGGCTACTTTGTATGACATTTTAACCCCTTAATGACCACAGCACTTTTCCATTTTCTGTCCGTTTGGGACCAAGGCTATTTTTACATTTCTGCGGTGTTTGTGTTTAGCTGTAATTTTCCCCTTACTCATTTAATGTACCCACACATATTATATATCGTTTTTCTCGCCATTAAATGGACTTTCAAAATATACCATTATTTTCATCATATCTTATAATTTACTGTAAAAAAAATTATAAAATATGAGGAAAAAATTGAAAAAAACACACTTTTTCTAACTTTGACCCCCAAAATCTGTTATACATCTACAACCACCAAAAAAAACATATGCTAAATAGTTTCTAAATTTTGTCCTGAGTTTAGAAATACCCAATGTTTACATGTTCTTTGCTTTTTTTGCAAGTTATAGGGCCATAAATACAAGTAGCACTTTGCTATTTCCAAACCACTTTTTTTCAGAATTAGCGATAGTTATATTGGGACACTGATATCTTTCAGGAATCCCTGAATATCCATTGACATGTATATATTTTTTTTTAGAAGGCATCCCAAAGTATTCATCTAGGCCCATTTTGGTATATCTCATGCCACCATTTCACCGCCAAATGCGATCAAATAAAAAAAAATTGTTCACTTTTTCACAATTTTTTTCACAAACTTTAGGTTTCTCACTGAAATTATTTACAAAAAACTTATGCAATTATAGCATACATGGTTGTAAATGCTTCTCTGGGATCCCCATTGTTCATAAATAGCAGACATATATGGCTTTGGTTTTGCTTTTTGCTAATTAGAAGGCTGCTAAATGCGACTGCGCACCACATGTGTATTATGCCCAGCAGTGAAGGGGTTAATTAGGGAGCATGTAGGGAGCTTCTAGGGTTAATTTTAGCTTCAGTGTAGTGTAGTAGACAACCCCAAGTATTGATCTAGGCCCATTTTGGTATATTTCCTGCCACCATTTCACCGCCAAATGCAATCAAATTTAAAAAAAAACGCTAAATTTTTCACAATTTTAGGTTTCTCACTAAAATTATTTACAAACAGCATGTGCAATTATGGCACAAATGGTTGTAAATGGTTCTCTGGGATCCCCTTTGTTCAGAAATAACAGACATATATGACTTTGGCGTTGCTCTTTGGTAATTAGAAGGCCGCTAAGTGCTGCTGCGCATCACACGTGTATTATGGCTAGCAGTGAAGGGGTTAATTAGGTAGTTTGTAGGGAGCTTGCAGGGTTAATTTTAGCTTTAGTGTAGAGATCAGACTCCCACCTGACACATCAGACCCCCTGATCCCTCCCAAACAGCTCCCTTCCCTCCCCCACCCCACAATTGTCCCCGCCATCTTAAGTACTGGCAGAAAGTGTTTTTTTAAAAAAAATAAAATACATTTTTAGCATATTTACATATGCTACTTTGTAGGATCCCCCTTAGCCCCCAACCTCCCTGATCCCCCCCAAAACAGCTCTCTAACCCCCCTCTGCCTTATTGGGGGCCATCTTGGGTACTGGCAGCTGTCTGCCAGTACCCAGTTTGCAAGAAAAATGTTTTTTTTTTTTAATTATTATGTTATTTTTCTGTAGTGTAGCTTCCCCCCCCCCACAGACCAATCCCCCACCCCCTGATTAATGTATTTTATATATATAAATACTATTTTTTTATTAACTTTTAATACAACCTTTTATTCTGTAGTGTAGCGGTTCCCACCCGCTCCCTCCCCGTGCACGCGCCCGCCCCCGCCCTCCCGTGCACGCGCGCGTGCCCGTGCGCGCCTCCGATCACCCCCGCCCACGATCCCGCCCCCCCTACACATCATCAAGGCCATCGATGGCCGCCACCCACCTCCCGAACCGGCTCCCACCCACCAACGAATTTAGCCGGTGATGTCCGGTGCAGAGAGGGCCACAGAGTGGCTCTCTCTGCACCGGATTGCTAAAAAAGGTTATTGCAGGATGCCTCAATATCGAGGCATCACCGCAATAACCGGAAAGCAACTGGAAGCGAGCAGGATCGCTTCCAGCTGCTTTCCAGACCAAGGACGTACGCCACACGTCCTCGGTCATTAACTGTATTTTTTTTGAGGACGTGTGGCGTACGTCCTTGGTCGTTAAGGGGTTAAACAACTTTCCAATTTTACTTATATAATCAATTTTGCTTAGTCCTCTTGGTATCCTTTTGTTAAAGAGTAATCCTAGGTGAGCTCAGGAGCGTGCACATGTCTATAGACATCTGGCAGCAGTGTTTGCAACATTGTTTTTTTGTTGTTTTACAAATACTACTGCCATACACTGTTAAAGACACATGCACACTCCTAAGCCCCTATCAGCCTACCTAGGTTTCTGCTTCAACAGAGGATAGCAAGAGAATAAAACACATTTGATAATAAAAGTAAATTGGAAAGTTATTTAAAGTCAAATTATCTACCTGAATCATGTTCAAGTTTAATGTTGACTTTACTTACCCTTTAACCATATTATTTTTGAGTAAAACAATTTAAGTTTGGATAGAGCTGAACTTCACTTACAACATTTTGTAATTTGTAGTTAGTTGTTGTTGTTTGAACCAACTCGCATTTCTCTAGCAACGTTATAGCTATTAGTTATTCTTATAGATTTAACATCATTACCTGGCTGCTTGTATATAATGATTCAACATTAAAGGGACATTCCGGTCAAAATTTAAATGCACATAGATTAATTACATCTTTTAATAGAAACATATTTGTAATATACATGTATTGGCAAAAATGCTTCTAGCAAAAGTTTTCACTATTTTAGTGTTAGCATTCTTCTATGCACGTGCATGTGAAGCATGGCTAGATATTGTCAATGCACCAGCATTTTAAATACTGCAGCTGCTCAGAACATCAGTGGGGCTTCTATCATGTTAGCAATTACAAAATTGAGTCATTGCCAGATGCTCAGAAAGCCTGAGATGCTTGTACCAAGTGCTGTGTTTAAAATGCTGGTGCACGGTGCATACTTAAAGGGACATGAAACCCAAACATTTTCTTTCATGATTCAGATAGAGAATACAATTTTAAACAACTTTTCAATTTACTTCTATTATTTAATTTGCTTCCTTCTCTTGATATCCTTTGCTACAAGGTTTATCTTGGCAAGCTCAGTAGCATCAGAGAACCTAGGTTCTAGCTGTTGATTGGTGGCTGCATATATATATATATCGATTGTGATTGGCTCACCCATGTGTTCAGTTAGAAACCATTAGTGCATTGCTGCTCCTTCAACAAATGATACCAAGAAAATAAAGTAAATTAGATAATAGAAGTAAATTAGAAAGTTGTTTAAAAATGTATTCTCTATCTGAATCACGAAAGAAAAAAATTGGGTTTCATGTCCCTTTAAATACACTTTTGAAACAGCTATAACTTTTATTAGAAGCATTTTTGCTAGTATGTTTATATTACAACAATGCTTCCATTCAATAGTAAAATGCAATTATGTGTATTCCAATTTTGGCTGGAATGTCCCTTTAACCCTTTGAGTGCTAACGACGGCTCTGAGCCATCGCAGAGTTTTCCACTCTGGTGCTGACGACTCAGAGCCGTCGCTAGCACTCTCCCACTTTGAGGGAGATCTGGGGGCTCCCACCCACTCCTACCCCGGTGATTGTTCCTGTATAGTGACAGGCATTGCCGGGGCTTCATGTTTTGCATGGTGATGTCATGCGCAATGAAGTGATGACGTCACAGCGCAACTTTATTAACAAAATGACAATGTTAAGTATAGGAAAAGGGGGCATGCTGCTTAGAAGCCTGTATCTCAGGCATCTAAGCAGCTACAGACCCCCAAGACCCACCGTTGGAAATGTAATCGCCTAACCTTTCCAACAGTTTAAGTCTTAAAGGGACAGTACACTATAAAATAGTTTTCCCCTTAATGCGTTTCCAATTCATTTTTCTACCAGCTGCAGAGTATAAAATGTATGAGATTTGCTTTTTTAAGGCTTATTTGTGTATATGAATTAGCTGATTTTGTGTTTTGAAGCCACAACCTAATAAAATGGGTTGAGCTTGTAGGTATAATTAGATCTTATTACTTTATCACATTGTGTACATATACATGCTTCTTTATCTTATATCTGTCCATAAACCAATCACCAATACTTGGAGAGAACAATGAAAAATTAACATTTTATAACCTTATCTCTTCTTTATCCCACTGAGTGAGTAATTTATTCTACTGGCTGTGTTAATACAGCTTGGCCTTGAGGCCCAAAACTTTCAGGATGGGTGGGGATACTACAGGCTAAATAAACTATGTCACATGCCAAAATAATGGTAATGGAAATACTTGTAAACAATTTAGTACACTCCAGCAGGTAAAGTGGATCATTGGGAAAAAATTAAAGGGGGGGCATTTTTTGAGTAAACTGTCCCTTTAAGGATCTAGGGGGGGGAGGAGTAAAAAAAAAAAAAAGTTAATTCTTTTTTCCCCCCAAAAATAAAAAAAAATCTTAAAACAGCTTAGCACCCAGGTGGGAAAGTGCTTAGCACTCAAAGGGTTAATAACAGCTGTATAGCATGATATTGAGCAACCAGCATGGCATAAAATCCACTCGGGGGTAGTTGCTAATAAAGAACGGCAGCTCTCTATTGTACAGTTGTAATCAATATTTCAAATGATAATGCATTTTTTATTTGTTTGTTCCTTGAAAAATAAAGTTTTTAAAAATATATTAACAAGTTTTATCAATACAAGAAAGTTATTCCTGTAGATTTGTCCAAAGCGAATTCTTGTAAACAAATAAGTTTGGGGTGGTGCTCCGAGTGGCTTATTTTTGCCTAGGTTATCGATGGCTCAACAAATGTTTCTGTGGTATGATTCCTTCATCTACCCCTTTTAAAACCTCCTCACTCTCTTCCTGGTAAATGCCTTATGTGCCAGAGGGAGACAAATGATGTCATCATGTACGACACAGACATTTTTCATAACATTGTATGTCACATTTAAAGAGATACTAAACCCAAATGTTTTCTTTCATGATTTAGATAGAGCATGCAGTTTTAAGCAGCTTTCTAATTTACTCCTATAAAATTTTTTCTTCGTTCTCTTGCTATCCTTATTTAAAAACCAGGAGCCAGCCCATTTTAGGTTCAGCACCCTGGATAGCGCTTGCTTATTGGTCGCTACATTTTGCAAACCAATAAGCAAGCATAACCCAGGTTCAGAACCAAAAATGGGCCGGCAACTAAGCTTTATATTCCTGCTTTTTAAATAAAGATAGTAAGAGAACGAAGAAAAAATGATAATAGGAGTAAATAAGAAAGTTGCTTAAAATTACATGCTCTCTGAATCATTAAGGAAAAAATTTGGGCTTAGTATCCCTTTAAATTTGTCTGTCAAAAAAAGACATTTGCCGAGCAAATAAACCAAGAGGCAGCTTCTTGCGGGTGGGATGGGGGAGATACATGGGGGAATTACACACCACCCCCACATCAAGGATTATTAGAGAAACCAAAGATGAAGAAAGGGGAAGTTAAATTAGAGGTGTTGCAGGACCACAATGATTAACATGTAGCTGTTTGCAGTTTATCAGATCAGCTTGCAAATAATTGTTAATGAGCTTTGTCATCAAATGTTTTTAGTTCATTAATGTCCTTATACCAATATCATTTTAGTAAGTTCATCAGGGTATCTTGATATGCCACAAAAGCAAAAGTGTAAATGGGAATCTTCTATGCTTTGCTATTTGCTATTGAAGAAAATTCTTGAGGAACGTCTTCAAAGGAAGTCAGAAGTAATTAATCCTCTTAAATAATGAATGTTCTTATTGTTCTTTTTTGTAAGCAAAACAACGGTGTGTGTATATCATTCTAAGGAAAGGATGACTGCTGTATGGCTGATGGGTTTGTGCCTTGTGTATATTGCACCCAATCTATACTTATGTCTTTTTTTTGCCCCAGACTGTTATCTTTATTATATTCAACTATAACTTTCTTAAAGGGACATCAAATCCATTTTTTGTGTGTGATTCAGATAGAGAAAACAATTTTAAACAAATTTCCAATTTACTTCTATTATCAAATTTGCAACATTCTATTGGCATCCTTTGTTGTGAGTGAGCTGAACACACCAGGTTAGCCATTGACAAGAGGCATATATGTGCAGTCACCAATGATCAGCAGCTAGCTCCCAGTAGTGCATTGCAGCCACTGAGCCTACTTAGGTATGTTTTTTCAACAAAAGATACCAAGAGAACTAAGCAAATTAGATGATAGAAGTAAATTGGAAAGTTGTTTAAAGCGGTATGTTCTGTCTGAACAGTGAAGGTTTTTACTTTATTGCCCCTTTAATTTAGTGCTTATTTTCCTTTAAAAAAATAAAGGGATACTGACACCTTTCCCTTTTTTATTTTAATGAGAATATTTTTTATACTTTGTAATAATTGACAGCCTTGGGGATGCTTGTTTTGTTCTTCAATAGATTTGTGGAAGTCACATTTATCACAACAAACAAACTTGATTTTTTTGCTAGTTTCACTTCAAATTCAAATCAGTATTTATTTATTTATTTATTCCTTTCAAATAAAGTAGAAATGAGTGTACTTCAATGTTCTACATTCATATGTTTGTAAGAATATTTATATATTCGCTTAAAGCGAATGTAAATTTTTATGGTAAAGTTCCCGGTTTTTAAAAATTCGATTAAAAACAGGGGCACTTTAATTCAGCAAAATTTACATTTCACTCGTGTTGTGAAAACACTTACCTTTTTAATCTTGATAGCCGCTCAAGCTTCCTCCACCCGTCGCAAAGCCTCTTCCTGGGTCTAAAATGAGGAATCCGGCTTCCTCCAATCACGGCGTTGAATCAGACACTGATTCCCCCGGGGGGGAAGCCGTGATTGGAGGATGACCGATCCATCATTTCTGACGTCAGAAATGGCTTGCGACGACCAGGGGAAGCTGGAGCGGCTGTCAAGTTTAAAAGGTAAGTATTTTTTTTTTACTACGAGTGAAATGTAAATTTTGATGAATTAAAGTGCCCCTGTTTTTAATCAAATTTTTAAAAACCGGGCACTTTAGCATTAAAATTTACATACACTTTAATGGAACATAAAAGTGCATTTTATTGTTACCCTGTTTGTTTTTATAACTATGTTCTTAACCCATGCAAAGGGTTTAAACACATAGTTAAAGTCAACCCAAGAGCTGCAATTTACAACCAAGTGGGACATAGCTGAACAAATCTGGTGAGCCAATGACAAGATACATATGTGCACAGTCAACAATCAGCAGCTGGCCCCAAATAGTGCATTGCTGCACCTGACCCTACCGAGGTATGCTTTTCAATAAAGGATTCCAAGAAAACAAAGTATGTTTGATAATAGAAGTAAATTGAAAAGTTTCTTAAAATTGCATATTCTATCTGAATCATCAAAGTGTAATTTTGATTTTACTGTACTTTTAAGACAGGGCACGAGAAACCTGGGCACCACTGACGCCTTAAAATTAGGCAGTGGTGTGCTAGTTTAGAGCCCCCAAGACAGCCATGAGTGCCCCATCACTTATCCTGCCAACCACCACCTATTGATCGCAGCCGGACCAAAAATGTATCCCAGTGCACCTGGGCATTTTCTAGGCCACTCGCAGCCACAGTACAGCACTTCTACAACTCGCTATGCAGCCCTGTGTGCACTACAGGATTCCGGCTTCAGTAGTGTGGCCCCACTGAAAAAAAGATTGTGTTCACTATACACATTACTATTTATTAAATGGAAACCTAAAAACAAAAAACAAAACTTTGCATTTGCTAATTTCATTAAATATTAGGGATTCCATGTGCAGACATTATTGTCCATCCCTAAGTAACTTAGTTTTGCCTGCTCTTTCTACCCAAATCCAGGCACAATCAGGAATTACTGATCTCCAACGTGAATGCATGACAATCCCACAGCTGCAGGGTGCACATTAAACTTGGAGGTTGATGAGGCAAATGGCTAATTGGCCGAGGATGTCTTCCCACTGGAGTACAACAGCTTCCACCACCACCATAAATAAAAACATATCTAGGAGTGGGGAATCAGTGTATCTAGGCCTTTCTAGCTTCTTTGTGCAGCTGCAAGGCACTGGGTACACTTGGTTGCAGGTTACCATAGTAGACATTCCAGGACATGCCTCACTCAACAGGATCGCTAATGGGTGTGTTACTGCACTACCTAGAGCTGCTAACAGCATGGTATCCTGGTATTAATGGATCCTCCCAACATTGAAAGCCACAGAGTGACAACTCCCCCAATCCTGACAGCCACGAAGTGACAGCTCCCCCAATCCTTAGATCCATGGGGTGACAGGTACCCCCAGCCCTTGTAGCCAGCAACTGACAGATCCCCACATTCTGAAAGCAAGCCAGTGACAGTTTCCAGCAACAGCCAGAAAGTGACAGCTCCCCCAGACCTGAGAACCAGAAATAGACAGCCAGTGAGTAATAACCCCAAGGGATAGAACCCCAACACTCATGGTAATGAAGTGACAGTTCATCCAGCCAGTGACAAATCCTCCATCCTGGCAGCTAGTGAGTGACACACCCCTCCCCACCCATGACAGGTAGACAGTGACAAATCCTTCATCCTGGCAGCTAGTGAGTGACACACCCCTCCCCACCCATGACAGGTAGACAGTGACAAATCCTTCATCCTGGCAGCTAGTGAGTGACACACCCCTCCCCACCCATGACAGGTAGACAGTGACAAATCCTTCATCCTGGCAGCTAGTGAGTGACACACCCCTCCCCACCCATGACAGGTAGACAGTGACAAATCCTTCATCCTGGCAGCTAGTGAGTGACACACCCCTCCCCACCCATGACAGGTAGACAGTGACAAATCCTTCATCCTGGCAGCTAGTGAGTGACACACCCCTCCCCACCCATGACAGGTAGACAGTGACAAATCATCCATCCTGGCAGCTAGTGAGTGACACACCCCTCCCCACCCATGACAGGTAGACAGTGACAAATCATCCATCCTGGCAGCTAGTGAGTGACACACCCCTCCCCACCCATGACAGGTAGACAGTGACAAATCATCCATCCTGGCAGCTAGTGAGTGACACACCCCTCCCCACCCATGACAGGTAGACAGTGACAAATCCTCCATCCTGGCAGCTAGTGAGTGACACACCCCTCCCCACCCATGACAGGTAGACAGTGACAAATCCTCCATCCTGGCAGCTAGTGAGTGACACACCCCTCCCCACCCATGACAGGTAGACAGTGACAAATCCTCCATCCTGGCAGCTAGTTAGTGACACACCCCTTCCCACCCATGACAGCCAGCCAGTGACAAATTCTCCATCCTGGCAGCTAGTGAGTGACACACCCCTCCCCACCCATGACAGGTAGACAGTGACAAATCCTTCATCCTGGCAGCTAGTGAGTGACACACCCCTCCCCACCCATGACAGGTAGACAGTGACAAAGTCTCCATCCTGGCAGCTAGTGAGTGACACACCCCTCCCCACCCATGACAGGTAGACAGTGACAAATCCTTCATCCTGGCAGCTAGTGAGTGACACACCCCTCCCCACCCATGACAGGTAGACAGTGACAAATCCTTCATCCTGGCAGCTAGTGAGTGACACACCCCTCCCCACCCATGACAGGTAGACAGTGACAAATCCTCCATCCTGGCAGCTAGTGAGTGACACACCCCTCCCCACCAATGACAGGTAGACAGTGACAAATCCTCCATCCTGGCAGCTAGTGAGTGACACACCCCTCCCCACCAATGACAGGTAGACAGTGTCAGCTACTTCCCCACCAAGGCAGTCTGGATATAAAAAGTTATCCTAATGCTGTGACTGCTTTACTGCTGTGTGTGATAGCTCTGCTCATAAGTGACAGATCCCACTGGAATTCCTTGCTAACAAGCATCTACCTACAGTGATTTATTACAGTCCCTAGTGCCATCAGCTCCTGGGTTATATGTGAGCAGATCCCTGACACTATACAACTGTATTACACTGAGGCTGACACAGCCCTCAACACCTACACAGGTTTACTACAATAACCTTTTCATTTTTGCATTTAGTTGTTTTATAGTTTATTACTGTGAGCTCCAGTCTAATCAGAAAATCCAGCGGTACAGGAAGGAATGTTTTACTGTTTGCTATGAAAGAGACATGAACCCCCCAAAATTGTTCTTTCATGATTCAGACAGAGCATAGATTTTTTTGTTTTTTTAAATTTCCTATTTACTTCTATTATTACATTTGCTTCATTCTCATGTTGTTCTTTGTTGAAAAGCTATCTAGATAGGTATAGCGCACATGTCTGGAGCACGACGTGGCAGGATACAGTGCTGCCATCTAGTGCTCTTGCTAATGTATAATGCAAAACTGCTGCCATTTAGTGCTGCAGACACTTGCATGCTCCTGGCTTACCTCCCTGCTTTTCAACAAAGGATACAAAGAAAAGTTGTTTAAAATTGTATGATCTATCTGAATCATGAAAAAAGTGGCATGTGCTCCTTTAAATATTCTAATTTGTATTCATTTTTATTACTATGTTTCATATCGGAGCCAGACTTTTGTTGTTTTGAGGAGATGACCTGATGCTAAATATGGGACAGCAAAATTTGAGTTTGAAGTAATTAGGAAATATTAACTCCTGTGCTGCTATCTACTGTTTATGCACTAGAAAATGCATGTTTTCTTTTCATATGGTGGCGTTTTCCTATAGTATGATATTTCTGCAAACTTAAGTTATTTTCTAAAAATGCCACACCTGCTGAAAAAAACAAGGTATAATGTTATTGTTTGTATTTAAAATAGCTACTTTTGTCTGTTGTATCCCCACCTATACTTCTATTTTTCTGTAGAAAAGCTATGTAAACAGTAGACAATATAACTAATTAATCTCCTAGTGGGAGTAGGATAGAAAGAGAGAGAGATATTTTGTATCTGGAATAGCTGGCAGTTATCATTCAACCTTCCAGCCATAATTGGCATTTCAATACCTACAATAGATAACATTATCATGTCTGCTGTATATGCAGGATCAGTCCATTGTTATATGCATGTCCTGGAGAACAACAGGTGATGGTTTTAGTCAGCAAAACCAGCTATTTTAAATACAGAAATAAACACAAAGGAACATTTTCCAAGACATGTAATACTTTGCAGTAGGTATAACAAGTTATTTGGAACGCACATTTTATAGTACACAGTGTCCCTACAATTATTGAAATTACTTCTATTACATAATTTTGCTTTGTTCTCTTGGTATGCTTTGTTAAAGAGTAAAGTTTGGTAGTCTGATAGGAGCTTAGGAAAGTGCAGTAGTGCACATGTCTTTAGCATTCTATAGCAGCGGTGTTTGCAACTATGTAAAACATTGCTATAAACATTGTTCCAAACACTGCTGCCAGATAAAGACACATACATGCACCTAGGAATACTCTGCAGCAAATGATACCAAGAGAAGAAGTAAATACAAAAGCTGTTTAATATTTCATGCTCTATCCAATCCATTTAATTTGACTTTACTGTCCTTTCAATGAAAATGAAACAGCATTGCAATGTACATTTATTGCACATTTTGCTTGGTTTTGCTGAAAAATGTGCTTGTTCCATTATCCCTATAATGGCTTGTGTTCAATTTCTGTAACTAAGTATGAAGGAAAAATGCGACAGATTAACTCAACCAACTACATACTTCACAGTGATTACTTAGAGCAGTGAACAAACTCATCTACATATAGCCCCGTTGAAAGGAGATCAGCTAAATTTACTGACCAGGTATTTCAGGCAGTTTGTTAGCCCAGTGTGTAGAGTTTGGGAAATCATTAACAAAATTACAGTTTTAAATGCTTTTTAAAACAATGATTTAGTATGCAGATCTGTAATTTGTTAATTGCTGATATATATTATGCAGATATTTTTAAAAAAAAAATAATAATGTCCCTCTAGGATTTCATTTATGTGAGCCAGGGATATCAAATAAGCTGTTTCTGTTATGTAATGTGAGATTCTTTTCATTGTGTAGAAACAGCATCTTTTTTAAATTTTAATAATGAATAAGACTTCTGACTTCAGTATGCGGTTTTAGAGTTTTGCCAGTGTTAGGTGAAGGCAGTTTTGCTGTGGTCATGGGTGGAAGAGATGATTCCTCTTAAAGGGACAGTATACACTCATTTTCATATAACTGCATGTAATAGACACTACTATAAAGAATAAGATGCACAGATACTGATATAAAAATCCAGTATAAAATGGTATAAAAACGTACTTAGAAGCTTTCAGTTTAGCTCTTTTGAAAAGGCAGTTGGAAAGCCCACTGCAAGTGCGAAATAAGACACTCCCCCCCTCCCCCTTCTTTTGCATATGAAAAGACCCTTTACACAAACAGGAGCAAGCTGGAGTAGGTATACGTCAGTATTCACATAAAACTATGGGGCTTGGTTAGGAGTCTGAAAATCAGAGCAATGTTCTTTAAAAATAAGCAAAATTATACATTTTTTAAAAAACAAACTTTATGGGCTTTATAAATAGATCATCTACAAAACATTTATGCAAAGAAAAAATGAGTGTATAATGGCCCTTTAATCTATGGATCAACCATGAGCCAGAAACTGTAGACTGGAAAAAGTTAGTCTGATGGTTAGCCAGCCAAAATTAGAAACCAACCAACTTTAATAACTGATTTGTCAGCAAAATGATGTTTGATTGGCTAACAGATAGCAGAGAAATGAGTGCATTTTAGTGTCTCCTAATGGAGTTTATCATGAAACTTGCATAGCTCCATATTGTAGCTAACCAACGTGCTTACAATTTGTACACAGTTAGGGGAATTTGGGAGCTGCTAGACTTCACCTTTACTAGAGCAGCAACTCATGTCTTCTCCCTTGACTTGGATGAACGTTCATCAGTGAAATGTTAGCAATCCATACAGTAGGGCATCAATGACAGTATATAATAAAGACATGACATAGACATTGATATACAAACTGACACAGAAAGATTATGGACTCATGCTCCCTAGAGAGCTTGCAACCTAAGAGTAAATTTACAGAGAAAAGGTATAAGGGGTGTGGTTTAATGTAGGGCTGAAGTGTATGGAATAGATGGTAGCTTTTGAGGGAAGATATAACATTTTTATTATGGATAACAATGTGACAAAGGGCATGCTGCCCACTGTAACACCAGCCTGTTTTAGTTTAAGTTATTGGCAGTTATACTTCAAGTCTATGCTCTGGATATATCCATAGAAGGATTTATGGAAATAAAATATAAATGACCATGTGACCTTTGAAGAACACGTTATATCCAGATACTGATCTAAAAACTTAATTAGAAGTTCCCTATTTAGCACTGTTGATGAGGTTAGGCTGGGACACCCACTGAAAAGGACTGAGAAAGCAGGCAGAGCAGACCCTCTTCCCTCCCTTGCTTATGAACAGACTTGGGTTTACATCTGATACTTTGAGGATGCGTTAGGAGTCTGGGAATCAGCACAATTTTATTAAAATAAGCAAAACTATACATTGTTACAAAAACACTCCAAGATGGGCTATAGAAATGAATCATCTACAAAACATTTATGCAAAGGAAAATCTAGTGTACAGTGTCCCTTTACAGTGATTCCACAGTCTAAGAACAGTTATTAAAGGGACATTAAACCCCCAAAAGATCTTTCAGTATTCAGATACAGAATAACATTTTAAAAAAGTTTCCAATTTACTTCTATTATCAAATTTGCTTTGTTCTCCTGCTATTCTTTGTTGAAGGGATACCTAGGTAGGTACCGTGCACATGCCTGAAGCACTACATGACAGGAAATAGTGCTGCCATCTAGTGCTCCAGCTAATGTATAACATTTTGCAAAACTGCTTCCATACAGTACTATAGACACATGCACACTCATGAGCTTACATCCAATCTTTTCAACAAAGGATAACAAGAAAACGAAGAAAATTTGATAGCAGAAGTAAATTGGAATTTTTTTTTAAATTGTATGCTCTATCTGAATCATGAAAGAAAAATGTTGGGTTTTATGTCCCTTTAAGAGACTTATAACCTCTCACTGGTCCCTAAAATACCCTCTTTAAAACTAAGAACATAGCACCACACAAGCTGAACACTATGTTTTCAGGAAATTAATATAATATTCTCTATATATAAGCCCCACCCAAATGTTATTATCCATGATTGGTGACATACATTTAAAGTGACAGTAACATATACTTTAGCTCAAGTAGATGTATTGGACCAGTGCACAGACAATATGAGTTATTTGCAGAGAGGAGGAGCAGCAATCTTACAAAATGTGGGATGGGTAAGAGTTCTCGTGTATATATATCCCCTATTTTTCCATCCAAAGCTTTCTTGCAAGCTCTGCCCTGGTGTATTCCCTACCCTATTATGTTTTGGTTTCACAAAACAATGGTCAATCTAAAAAATGCCCCAAAACTGCAGGGCTTCTGTAAAGCTAATTTATGTGGTCAGTTGCTTCTAACTGGATAACTGGATAGATATGGAGTGTTTTAAATGGACAATCTACTTGAAAATGTTAATTGTTTAATAAAATAGATAATCCCTTTATTACCCATTTCACAGTTGAGCATAACCAACACTGTTATAGTAATACCCTTTTTACCTCTATGATTACTTTGTATCTAAGCCTCTGCAGATTGGCCCTTATGTCCGTTATTTTGACAGACTTGCATTTTAGTCAATCAGTGCTGACTCATCAATAACTCCACTGGAGTGAGCACACTGTTATCTATATGACACACATGAACTAGCACTGTCTAACTGTGAACAACTGTCAAAATGCACTAAGATAAGAGGCGTCCTTCAACTGCTTAGAAATCAGTTTATAAACCTACATAGGTTTACCTTTTAACAATGAATACCAAGAAAACAAAGCAAATTGGATGCTAAAAGTAAATTGGAAAGTTGTGTAAAACTGCATGCCTATCTGAATCATGAAAGATTTGACTTGACTGTCCCTTTAATTACTCTTTGTAAGAAAAGTGCTTTATAAATAACATTATGTGTAAGGGTGCAGCAAGGGGTTGTCTGGCAAATCACAGCTGTATTGTTAGTGTCATTCACTTTTAAAGTAGTGTGTTCCTGTGCATGATAAAGGCATCAATCACATAAAAGAGAAGGATCACTTAAAAATATGTTTCTGGGCTGATGGGCAGGTGATCAGCAGGGGAATGATGTTGGTTTGGAGGGCCAATATCAAAGAAAAAATAACTTTAAGAAAGGTGAGTGCTTCATAACCAACTTTCCCTGGGCACCTACTGCACAATAATGGAAAAATATTAGTGCAGCTTATTGCTTGCCGTGCATATTTGAAGATTAGTTTCAACATCACCATGTTGCTTTAGTAATACCAGGATTATATAGATTTGAAATCTGTGCAATAAAAAATGTTATCTTGTAACGTTGCATTGATTTAGCTAAAAAAATGTGTGCTTAGTATTCAAAGTAAATTTCAAGAAATGACACTGTTGTTCTTCTTTCAGCTACCTGCATATAGGGGAAGTTAAGAAAAAACCAGTGGACATCTTAAGTCAGGTAATGAAACTGCATTTTTGTGTCTGTTAGTTTGTCTAATAGTTGTGCAAATAAACATGGCATAAGAATTCCCATTTATTTATTGTTTATTATTATTTTAAACTTAGTTTACATTATTTTTTAATTGTCTTGTCAGATTGTAAAGGACAGTGTAAAGATAGACTCTTGGATTTCTATGAATGTTTTCATTTTTATGGAAAGTTCTATTTCTTTCATTGTGTTAAGCACTTTTAAAGAGGTTAAAACCAAGTCAAAACAGCACACCTGGTGACCTCCAAATAAGAATATTGCCAGTCACGAGCAGACATATGTTTGCATACTCAAACTCTTCACCACATCGTAATCTGGATTTGCAAAGTGTGCTGACTACACAGCGGTTCAATTCATTGTAAGAAATATAACAAAATCATGCATGTTCATTTTACATTGAAATGCCCCTCTAAATAGCATGTTATGCAGAGCATTTTGAGAAAAACTGAAGACAGTTTCTAGAAATTAGTATACATTTAAATGAGTTTTCATTATCAAAAAAAGAGTTACAATTCTTTTGTTATTTTTTTTTTCTTTATGCTAAGAGAATGTAGCCTTAGCAAACCAATGACACAACAAATAATTTGCTCCTTCTATAGAAATACAGTAAAAATACAGAAACTTATTAGTGTGGTACTGTGATTGCACCTAATCATGGTTGTGGTTTGCAGTTTTAACAAAAGGAAGCTTTTTGTATTAACCTGTGCATAAAGTAAAGTATGGTACAGATGTGTTTTGTTGGAACAGCAAATAGTAAAATATTTTTATGCAAAGAAACCTAACACGATTATACAACTATCTATATGTTTACAAATAAGTTGTAATTGCAGCTATGAATATGTTGATAACTCCATATATACATACACACACACACACACACACAACATACAACTATATCTATATGTTTTCAAAAAAGTTGTAATTGCAGCTATGAATATGTTGATAACTCCATATATACATACACACACACACAACATACAACTATATCTATCTATATGTTTACAAATAAGTTGTAATTGCAGCTATGAATATGTTGATAACTCCATATATACACACACACACACAACATACAACTATATCTATCTATATGTTTACAAATAAGTTATAATTGCAGCTATGAATATGTTGATAACTCCATATATACATACATATACACACACACACACACACGCATGGAGAAAATCCCAAAATCCACAATTATTCAGAAATCCAGACATTTTTTAATTAAATAAAATGATTAGAAATCACCATCTTTCCAGGCTAATAAGTCACAATCCTATATGTCTACGTCGTTGGTTTGATTTTTGTGCTATAAAATGCAAAATATTAGCCTATATTTCTCCAACATTGGTGTGTCCGGTCCACGGCGTCATCCATTACTTGTGGGAAATATTCTCCCCCACAGGGAAAGGCAAGGAGAGCACACAGCAAGAGCTGTCCATATAGCTCCCCCTCTGGCTCCGCCCCCCAGTCATTCTCCTTGCCGCTCTGAAGGGACTTCCTCCAAGAGGAAGGTTCCACCTGTCTCGCTTATCTTCAGACCAGATAAAGAAACAGGCATTCTTACATTGTGTAAGAGACCTATCAAAGATGGGAGTGATAAACCCAGTCCCCTCCGGGGAACAAGGTCTAGGTTTTTACTCAAACCTGTTTGTGGTTCCCAAAAAAGAGGGAACTTTCAGGCCAATTCTGGATTTAAAGATATTAAACAAGTTCCTCAGAGTTCCATCCTTCAAAATGGAAACCATTCGGACAATCTTGCCAACAATCCAGCAGGGTCAATATTTGACTACCGTGGATCTAAAGGATGCGTATCTGCATATTCCAATCCACAAAACTCATCATCAGTTCCTGAGGTTCGCCTTTCTGGACAAACATTACCAGTTCGTGGCTCTTCCATTCGGTTTAGCCACCGCTCCCAGAATTTTCACAAAGGTGCTAGGGTCCCTTCTAGCGGTCCTAAGGCCAAGGGGCATCGCTGTAGCACCTTATCTAGACGACATCCTAATCCAAGCGTCGTCTCTTTCCAAAGCAAGGGCCCACACAGACATTGTGTTGGCTTTTCTCAGATCTCACGGGTGGAAGGTGAACATAGAAAAGAGTTCACTGTCACCGTCCACAAGGGTTCCTTTTCTGGGAACAATAATAGATTCTGTGGAAATGAAGATCTTCCTGACAGAAGTCAGAAAGCTAAAGCTTCTAAATGTTTGTCGAGTTCTTCATTCTATTCCTCAACCCTCCATAGCTCAGTGCATGGAAGTAATAGGACTAATGGTCGCAGCAATGGACGTGGTTCCTTTTGCTCGAATTCATCTAAGACCATTACAGCTGTGCATGCTCAATCAGTGGAATGGGGACTATACAGACTTGTCTCCCCAAATTCAAGTAGACCAGGTAACCAGGGTCTCACTTCTCTGGTGCTTGACCCAGGATCACCTGTCTCAGGGAATGAGTTTCCGCAGACCGGAGTGGGTCATCGTCACGACCGACGCCAGCCTCTTGGGGTGGGGCGTGGTCTAGGACTCCCTGAAAGCTCAGGGCCTATGGTCTCGGGAAGAGTCGCTTCTCCCAATAAACATTTTGGAACTAAGAGCAATATTCTATGCGCTCTTGGCTTGGCCTCAGCTAGCAGAAGCCAGGTTCATAAGATTTCAGTCGGACAACATAACGACTGTTGCGTACATCAATCATCAGGGGGGAACAAAGAGTTCCCTAGCGATGAAGGAAGTAACCAAGATTATCCAATGGGCAGAGAATCACTCCTGCCATCTATCTGCTATTCACATCCCAGGAGTAGACAACTGGGAAGCGGACTATTTGAGTCGTCAGACTTTCCATCCGGGGGAGTGGGAACTCCACACGGAGGTCTTTGCTCAGTTAACCCAATTATGGGGCATTCCAGACATGGATCTAATGGCATCCCGTCAGAACTTCAAGATTCCTTGCTACGGGTCCAGATCCAGGGATCCCAAGGCGACTCTAGTGGATGCATTAGTGGCGCCTTGGTCGTTCAACCTAGCGTATGTGTTTCCACCGTTTCCTCTCCTTCCCAGGCTCATAGCCAGGATCAAACAGGAGAAGGCCTCGGTGATTCTGATAGCTCCTGCGTGGCCACGCAGGACTTGGTATGCAGACCTGGTGAATATGTCATCGGCTCCACCATGGAAGCTACCTTTGAGACAGGATCTTCTAGTACAAGGTCCATTCGAACATCCAAATCTAGTTTCTCTGCAGCTGACTGCTTGGAAATTGAACGCTTGATTTTATCCAAGCGTGGGTTTTCGAATTCTGTGATAGATACTCTGGTCCAAGCCAGAAAACCTGTGACTAGAAAGATTTACCATAAAATATGGAAAAAATATATCTGCTGGTGTGAATCCAAGGGATTCTCCTGGAGTAAGATTAACATTCCAAAGATTCTCTCCTTTCTCCAAGAAGGTTTGGATAAAGGGTTGTCAGCTAGTTCTCTAAAAGGACAGATTTCTGCTTTATCTGTCTTGTTACACAAACGACTGGCAGCTGTGACAGATGTACAAGCTTTTGTTCAGGCTTTGGTTAGAATCAAGCCTGTTTACAGACCCATGACTCCTCCTTGGAGTCTAAATTTAGTTCTTTCAGTTCTTCAAGGGGTTCCGTTTGAACCTTTACATTCCATAGATATTAAGTTATTATCTTGGAAAGTTCTGTTTTTGGTTGCTATTTCTTCTGCTAGAAGAGTTTCTGAATTATCTGCTTTGCAATGTAATCCACCCTATCTGGTTTTCCATTCAGATAAGGTTGTTTTGCGTACTAAGCCTGGTTTTCTTCCAAAAGTTGTTTCCAACAAGAATATTAACCAGGAAATAGTTGTTCCTCCTCTGTGTCCGAATCCAGTTTCAAAGAAGGAACGTTTATTACACAATTTAGATGTTGTTCGTGCTTTAAAGTTCTACTTAGAAGCAACAAAAGATTTTAGACAAACCTCATCTTTGTTTGTCGTTTACTCTGGTAAGAGGAGAGGTCAAAAAGCTACTGCTACCTCTCTCTCTTTCTGGCTGAAAAGCATTATCCGATTGGCTTATGAGACTGCCGGACGGCAACCTCCTGACCGAATCACAGCTCACTCTACTAGGGCTGTGGCTTCCACTTGGGCCTACAAGAACGAGGCTTCTGTTGATCAGATATGTAAGGCAGCGACTTGGTCCTCTCTGCACACTTTTGCCAAATTCTACAAATTTGATACTTATGCTTCTTTGGAGGCTATTTTTGGGAGAAAAGTTTTGCAAGCCGTGGTGCCTTCCATTTAGGTAACCTGATTTGCTCCCTCCCTTCATCCGTGCCCTAAAGCTTTGGTATTGGTTCCCACAAGTAATGGATGACGCCGTGGACCGGACACACCAATGTTGGAGAAAACAGAATTTATGCTTACCTGATAAATTACTTTCTCCAACGGTGTGTCCGGTCCACGGCCCGCCCTGGTTTCCTAATCAGGTTGAAATTTTTTTCTTTATACACTACAGTCACCACGGCACCCTATAGTTTCTCCTTTTTCTCCAAACCGTCGGTCGAATGACTGGGGGGCGGAGCCAGAGGGGGAGCTATATGGACAGCTCTTGCTGTGTGCTCTCCTTGCCTTTCCCTGTGGGGGAGAATATTTCCCACAAGTAATGGATGACACCGTGGACCGGACACACCGTTGGAGAAAGTAATTTATCAGGTAAGCATAAATTCTGTTTTATTTAAAATAACTGGACACCCTCAGAAACAAGTGTGAAAACAAGAAGTCAAAATTACGGAAAAAAAATGATGCGCCAAACTTTATAAAATTTGTCATGCTGGTAGATTTTGTTGTATAGTAAGTGTTTTTTATGGTTTGGTGATGAAGAGAACCGCTGTTAGTAAAATATATAGGTTTAAAAATGTAAGTTCATGTGGAGGCAAAGGGTTGTGGTAGTTGTAGTCTCAGATTCTGGTTTGTATGGTGCTGTAGCCTAGACAGTGAGTACTTGCAGCAGTGCCCTACTTTATATAGTAGAAGTTCAGACTACACACATACTCACTACACACACATGCACACATTCTACCCACACTCTCTATACTATAAACACATTATGCATACATCACTTGTGCACACAGATGCGCACACATTCTACCCACACTCTCCATACTATAAACGTTATACACACATCACTTGTACACACATACTCACTACACACATGCACACATTCTACCCACACTCTCCATACTATACACACGTTATACACACATAACTTTTACATACACATACTCACTACACATGCACACATTCTACCCACACTCTCCATACTATACACATATCACTTGTACATGCACATACTCACTACACAGCACACACATGCACACATTCTACCCACACTCTCCATTCTATACGCATTATACACACATCTACAAACTGTGCACACGTTCTACCCACACTCTCTATACTATACACACGTTATACACACATCACTTCTACACACATACTCACTACCCACACTCTCCATACTCACTAAGCAAACATTCTACTCACACTCTCTATACTATACACACATGTTATACACACAACTTCTGGACACAAAAAAACTTGTAAATGCAAATGCCGAAATCTTACAAATTCCCAATCAAAAATAAAAATTAAATAAAAATTATTCATTTAAATTTGTTGTCATTGAATAGCTATATCTATGTCTTTACTGTATATCTGTATTATATCTATGTTGGCATAAAGCTATTTGCTTCCAAATAAACCTACAGAAGTTAGCTATTGTTCACAAAGCTCATTTAAAGTTTTTTAATGAGTCAACAAAAAGTAAATTGCTTTATACAAACACTTGTTACTATTCTTGACGCCCTTTCACATTGTTTGTTTTTGTCGACCTTCTTCCTCTCATGAACTGTATGCAGTAACCGAGAAACCCACATAGTAAAAGTCATTCAATACTGCTTTTGTTTGTCTCCTAAGGGTATAGTTACAGCTTTCTGTTTGAAAACTACAATATATATGTACATTTTAGTCATTCAAGCATAAATCAGTTTTCTGAAGCCTTCTGTTCTAATCCTAATTTATTTTTGGAGCTTCATTAAAGAATTAGGCAACATTATTATTTTTCTTCTCACATGAAGATTTTAATATAAAAATTCTGTTATTACAGAATATACTTTTATTGTAAAACCCATTTAAAGACACATAATGGCACACAAGTAAAATGTTTTAATGCACTGGAACATTTTACTTTTGTACTGTAATTGCATGCCTCTTACTATGTATTTAACCTCCACACAAGGGATTAAACAAACAGTTAAAATCCTTTCCAGAGAGGCAATGTGCTACAGTCCTGAGCTGAACATAGGCCTGTGAGACAATCAAAAGTGGCATATGTGCGTAACAGACAGCTATTGGCCATGTCCAGCTCTACAGTGGAAGTGCAGTGGATTTTATGTCTGAGTTTTGACCCCTTTGCATGGGTTAACATAAAGGCATGTTCCATTAATATATTTCTCTGAGTTTATGCATGGGCCAATATACGGCCTCCATAACAGACATGCAAAAATTCCTTTTTTTGTTATTTGAAATATTTTGTCAGAAATTTGTTCATTAAGTAAATAGAGAAAAATTAAAAAATCTATTGGAAAATAGACATAATAAATGAATGAATGAGTTCTCTGTCTAATACATAGAGAAACTAACTGAACAAATGAATGAATTAAATGAAGTTTGTTTTATTAATGAATTAATTTCTGACTCAATATTTCAAAATTTACAAAATGAATAATTAAAAAAGAGTTTTGCACATATCTAAGCTCTGCGGAATCTGTTGGCGCACTACAAATAACTGATAATAATGTCTAGTCCATAAGACACTCTCCTGCTCTAGTAATAATTGAAGGTGCGTTTGCCTCTGGACACTTTCCTCTTGCTTATCACATCATTATGCATTATGTGACAATACGCTGTGATACAGTTACTGTATATGATCAGGGACCTCCGGTTCCGTGTCATTTAACCCCAGGAAACAAAAAGTAAGGCATTGCAGAGTTAAGGATGACTTAGACACATAAAGTGGAGAACATGTGTGATTTGCTTTGCATTGAAACTAACAGTATGTGCATGTTTTTGCACAACTCATCCCTATGGATACATTGTTCATTGGCAGATATAGACAACTCTATTGGTAGGCAGTAACATGCCCCACAAGCAGAGAAACAAAATGTTTTTATTTTTTTTCTACAAAAAGGTAATAAATAATGAAATAACCTCTCTTAGATGCAACAAATAAAATGTATTTAATGTAACCTAAAATTTTAGAGTAAAGTTAAAGTAAATTATTTTATGTACACATAATAATTATATCAGCAATTAATCACTGCTTTGCAGTAGATCTTGACACAAATTAATGTTTCAACCTTCCCCGTGTCTAAGTATGTTTACTTGGTCTCATCATTCCTCCTGGAATGATCTAAGCAATCACTGTGTATGGCGCATCAGGGACTGTTACATACTTGTGTTATATTTCTACTAAAAACCTCTCAGGAGGGAGGAGAAAAAGCACAGCTTGCCAAGTTAGTTCACAGGATAAGCAGGCATACTAATGAATGAATATAAATGAATCCCCCATAAAGGGCTAGATTACAAGTTAAGTGCAAAATATTGCTTCCGTAAAAGCGATATATATGCGCTCAACATAGTAATACTATAACACGCAAATGTGTGCTGGTATTATAAGTGAGGTACAAACTGAGCGAACCTTATGTTAGCTTTGCACGGAAGCATTGCTCTCACGAGAGTGCGCTTTCATAGGCTCCAATGGGAGCCTCGTTCTCTCACGGCATGAGAACTAGTGCAGGGGGTAAGTCGCGCAACGATGGGCAGCAAATTAAAATGTATATGAATATATATATGCTAATATAGGTATATACACATATTACCACATAAATATATATGTATATAAGCATATACATATATATTTACAGGGAAAACACAGTTCCCATAGACCGCAATGTAAAGGCACTTTTTCAGTGCCGCCAACTTTAGCCTCCAAAAACTGCCTAGTGCAGATATAAAAAAACAAACAAAAACAAAGGTGTGTTAAAAACTTTGTTGGTATTCAACTTGAGCGATACATTGTAACGATTACCACTTTATTGGGCATCCAAGCAATTGCAGTACATGAGTTTATGGTTCTATCTGAAATATTTCAGCACAATTCCAGATGTTTTATAATTTGATTTTATGACTTGCTATATGGGTTTTGATTAACATTAAATTACTATTATTATTTAAGTCTTTTACATTCTTTTTTTGATTTCACATTGCACTGCATTTTTTATTGTATTCATTGCCAATATTGTGCACTTTATTACGGCAGATTTTTTTTTATTATCAATATCACTCCTTGATTTTAACACTTAGTGCTTTTTGCGCCTCTTCCTATACTGTTTGCGTTTTGCATTTCATGCCCCTATTCAGGATAGAAAAATAAGAGGCTTAGATGTTAAGTCCAGCGCTGTACATACTTCACCAGTTCTGCTTATAGACCGTCATAGTCAGACGTGTTTTAAAAGAGATGTGGAACCTTTAAGAACTTTATTTAACATCTCACCCCTGTAACGCAAGATCTTGGTTACAACATAGTGTTGTATATATACATAGAATAAAGCTGAAGTAATGTAAATAATAGATTTATTATACAATTATATATAATTGTGTGACTGTATACATTATACATTAGGGCAGTGATTTGCAACCTTTTTTTTGCCGTGGCACACTATTTTACACTAAAAAATCCTGCGGCACACCACCATCCCAAAATTTTACAAAATCACACATTGTAGCCTAATACAGGACATATATATATATATATATATATATACACATACACACACACACTGTACTGTGCTGTCATGCCATGCCTCCTACAAACTATACATGACATATTGACATTCATTCACAAACAATCATAATGATTGTCTGTGAATGAATGTCAATGTCATGGTTGTAAATGATGCCTGATGAGCCTGTCACATACCTCCCAATATTTCAAAATTTGAAAGAGGGACAAACCCGCACTTTTGTCAGTCTGCCGCGGCACACCTGAGGATCTCTCACGGCACACTGGTTGAAAAACACTGCATTAGGGTATCTGTATCTCTTTAGACCATCACCTTCTGGCTGTATGGCTAGTGGTATATTTATTATATATTATATAAGGTGATAGTCTAAGGAGATACTCTACTGTATATATACTCCGGTCCACAGGGAGTGAGAGTGAGAGCCCCAAACTAGGCAGTGATATATTTGCCCAAATATGTTAATGCACTGCAGAGGACATTGAATAAATCATGCGTGGCCGGGCGTGCAGAGGTTCTACAGTACACGTCTTACCTCTTGTCCTCTACCGCTGTGAGCTCTGCCTGCGGGGTTCGTAGGGGTGACGTTGAAGACGTCATGACGTGGTAAAGCAGCAGGGCTCCTCAAATGCTATCCGCAGGAGCATATTCGAAGTGTGCAGCGCAGGGACATATCGGTGAGTTTGGGGCTGATACCTATAACATTAACCATGATAACAACCTTCTTAACCTACTGTCACCCAAGGTAATCCTGAAAAGCTGGTCTGTCAGTGGGTCCTGGGTATTGGAATTGAAGAACCCTGGCCCCTAAGGCATTCTTAAGACTTAACTGTAATAGTGAATATAGAAATGTCAGAATTTAAAAAACGAATTTGAGAATACAATTATTTCTGTGACTGGTGTAAGCACAAACAAACCTCTGTTGAAGATACTTTGTATAGAGAGCATTTTAACACATATTGGCTTAGATTACAATTGAAGTGCAACTAATAGCACAGGGTGCATTATCTAGATAGCATTCCTGCCCTAAAGATTGTGCACAATCTGGTATAACAAGTGAATGGCAAAAAGATTCAGTATAGAATGTTACCACGGAGAGCATTTTTTTAGCACGTCCTAAACTTTGAATGGATATTGCAAGATGCTCAATACATAATACCACTGGAAAATTAAAGGGACACTGTACCCACATTTTTTCTTTTGTAATTCAGATTGAGCATGACATTTTAAGCAACTTTCTTATTTACTCCTATTATCAAATTTTCTTCATTCTCTTGGTATCTTTATTTGAAATGCACAAATGTAAGTTTAGATGCCGGCCCATTTTTGGTGAACAACCTGGGTTGTCCTTGCTGATTGGGGGATAAATTAATCCACCAATAAAAAAGTGCTGTCCAGAGTACTGAAACCAAAAAAAGCTTAGATGCCTTCTTTATCAAATAAAGATAGCAAGAGAATGAAGAAAAATTAATAATAGGAGCAAATTAGAAAGTTGCTTAAAATTGCATGCTCTTTCTGAATTACAAAAGAAAACATTGGGTTCAGTGTCCCTTTAAGTGCTGTTGGAGACCTGAAGTAATATCTTAATGCTTGAATATATGCATAACAAAATAAATGTATAAAGTATTTCACACACACGTGAAATATATTACAAACATGTTTACATAATAAGGGCCAGATTACAAATTGAGCGGTCAACAAAGTGGATAATCAGTGCTAGACTGACAATATTGTACACTTATATAGCACTCTCATTCCTCTTAGGCTGTTAGCGGAGATATGACAAATTAAAATATAACTTAATAAAGTATTTAAAATATATATACAACTCACACACATACAACTTAAAAACGCTGAGGAGTATGTCAGGTAGTATACGTTAAGATGCTTTTGATAGGGTGGAGTCACAGTATCCAATTATATATTTATCCCAACCTAGGATTAATCCATAGTTGGGTCATATATATGATGTATAATAGTGCTTAAACAGAGTTTATTGGCATTCTGTGGCAGCAGTCATAATCTAATGATATAGATTAATAGTAAAACTTTACAATACACTATAAAATCCACAGTTTAAAATGATCATAGAAATACTATTATCTTAGGTCTATTGGTTTGATTTACCACTTTTTAGGCTGAGAGGTTAGTTAATACATATTGGAATAATACTTTTTCTGCTACTAAGTTATTGTTCAATCTATTGAGAGCCCTAAAATCCTTTTAATCAGTTTAGTTTGAACAGTTACTAAATTTATCTTTATTCCACACAAACTTGTGATTGTGATATATTGTAGTATTTCATATTATATTTTATATACTAGTAGCAATTTTGAAAATAAGAAATCTCAAGTTATGTGGTTAAATAGCAAGTAGTTAACATAACTCTACATTAGTGTTGCTTGAATAACCTGTTGGATATGCTAAAAGTTGTATCTTGAGTTAACACTTGAGCTATTCTATATCTGATAGTGTACCTGAACACTTAGTAACAGTGATATTAATTTGCATTAGGTTTTTGGACACACGCCCACATCCGCAGCATATCAAACCTCAATATATCAATTTACTTTAGGTATATACTTTAGGTATATGCAAACAACAGCCTGATTTTAAAGCATATCAAACCCAGTTTTAAAAGAAAATACAGACATTCATCTCAGCTGTTCCACTGCTATGCAAACAACAGCCTGATTTTAAAGCATATCTACCCCAGTTTTAAAAGAAAATACAGACATTCATCTCAGCTGTTCCACTGCTATGCAAACAAGTCTGATTTTAACCCCTTAACGATGCATGTCGTACAGGGTACGTCACACACAAACTGATCTTTAAAGACCAGGGACGTATCCTGTACGACATTAGGGTTTAAAGCGGCTGGAAGCAATGTGGCCCTCTCTGTACCGGTAGCGATGGAGCCGATCGTTGGTGGGTGGGAGCAGCTGCAGGGAGGCGGGTGGACGGCCCATCGCTACCCGGCATCCGGTTCCTGAATGTGCAATGTGCACGCCGGGTGCGTGCGGGGGGCCTGCAGGGAGCGCGTGCATGTGTACGCGCAATTGCACAACAACCACTGCCACCAATGAATGGGAGAGAGGGAGATGGGGGGGGGGGGGTTAATGATCAAAAGGATCTGGGAGGGGGAGAGGGAGGGGGTATTGAGGGGGGGGGGGCAGCTACACTACAGAAAAATGTACATTACATAAAAAAAAAATGTAAAAAACTTTTTTGGGAGGCAAATTGGGTACTGGCAGACAGCTGCCAGTACCCAAGATGGCAACAAATAGGTAGTGGGCAAGGGTTATAGAGCTGTTTGGGGGGGGATCAGAGAGGTTGGGGGCTAAGGGGGGGTCCATCACAGCTAAACAGAATAATAAAAAAAAAAATTTAATACAAAAAAAAGCCTTTTATTTTTGTACTGGCAGACTTTCTGCCAATTCTTAAGATGGCGGGGACAATTGTGGGGTGGGGGAGGGGAAGAGAGATGTTTGCAAAGGGATCAGAGAGGTTGGGGGCTAAGGGGGGGTTCATCACAGCTAAACAGAATAAAAAAAAAAATAATAATAATAAAAAAAAAGCCTTTTATTTTAGTACTGACAGACTTTCTGCCAGTACTTAAGATGGCGGGGACAATTGTGGGGGAGGGAAGAGAGATGTTTGGGAGGGATCAGGGGGTGGGATGTGTCAGGTGGGAGGCTGATCTCTACACTAAAGCTAAAATTAACCCTTCAAGCTCCCTACAAGCTACCTAATTAACCCTGTCACTGCTGGGCATAATACAAGTGTGGTGCGCAGCGGCATTTAGCAGCCTTCTATTTACCAAAAAGTAATGCCACAGCCATATATGTCTGCTATTTCTGAACAAAGGAGATCCCAGAGAAGCATTTACAACCATTTGTGCCATAATTGCACAAGCTGTTTGTAATTAATTTCAGTAAGAAACCCAAAGTTAGTGAAAAAGTGAACAATATTTTTTTATTTCATCGAATTTGGCGGTGAAATGGTTTCATGAAATATATATAAAATGGGCCTAGATCAATACTTTGGGTTGTCTACTACACTACCCTAAAGCTAAAATTAACCCTACAAGCTCCCTACAAGCTACCTAATTAACCCCTTCACTGCTGGGTCTAATACAATTGTGTTGCGCAGCGGAATTTAGCGGCATTCTAATTACCAAAAAGTAATGCCACAGCCATAAATGTCTGCTATTTCTGAACAAAGGGGATCCCAGAGAAGCAACCATTTGTGCCATAATTGCACAAGTTTGTAAATAATTTCAGCGAGAAACCTAAAGTTTGTGAAACAGTTTGAGAAAAAGTGAACAATTTTTTTTTATTTGATCGCATTTGGCGGTGAAATGGTGGCATGTAATATACCAAAATGTGCCTAGATCAATACTTTGGGTTGTCTACTAAGAAAAATATATATACATATCAAGGGATAATAAGGGATTCCTGACAGATATCCGTGTTCCAATGTAACTAGCGCTAGTTTTGAAGAAAAAAATGGTCTGGAAATAGCAAAGTGCTACTTGTATTTATTGCCCTATAACTTGCTAAAAAAGCAAAGAACATGTAAACATTGGGTATTTCTAAACTCAGGACAAAATTTTAAAACTATTTAGCATGGGTGTTTTTTTGGTGGTTGTAGATGTGTAACAGATTTTGGGGGTCAAAGTTAGAAAAAGTGTGTTTTTATTCCATTTTTTCCTCATTTTCTAACAAAAATTATGGTAAATTATAAAATATAATGAAAATAATGGTATCTTTTCAAAGTCCATTTAATGGCGAGAAAAACGGTATATAATATGTGTGGCTACAGTAAAAGAAGTAGTAAGAAGTGAATACAGCGCCAACAAGATGCCAAGGGATAAATATACTCACAGAGAGATAAAAGAAGATTATTTAATGAACCATGTTAAAAAGCATCAGTAATAAAAGACTATATATAAAAAATGTAAAAAGCACATATAAATAAAATTACAAATACAGGAATATCTTACAGAAGCGGCTCAAAGGGCCAAAGCTGATAATTACAATAAAAACAGAGGTAATAACAGGTGATCAGTGTGAGTGGTACACCAGAATAAGAGTGTATACTAATAAAACAGAATTAGCCTAAGTACAACTGTAGCAAGTGCATCAAGCAAAAAACTAATAAACAATAATACAAACAATAGTGTTCAAAATTAGTGTTACAAAAATAGTGTTACAAAAAATAGAAAAATGCACTGCAGTGCAAAAAAAGGGGGGTAGCAAAATAATTGTATAGATACAATCAAATAGTGAGTGAGTGCAAATGGATATAAAAATGCTAGCTACTTAATCCAGTGAGGTTAAGATATAATTAAATAAAATACACAATATGCAATAACATAAAAAATAAAATACACAATATGCAATAACATAAAAAATAAAATATAAAATATAATCCAAAAAAGTGTTCAAAAAGTTGATCAACAAATGTTAGTGAAGAACAAAAATAAGTAAATCAAAACTAAAAAATGGAAAAAATGGGTGATGAAAAGCAAGGTGAAAGTGAGGAAATTGATTTTTTTCGCTACAGTAAAAGAGTAAGAGGAAAATTTAAGGCTAAACACAAACACTGCAGAAATGTAAAAATAGCCTTGGTCCTGAACCCAAGTTTTTTCTTTTGTGATTCAGATAGAGAATGCAATTTTAAGCAACTTTCTAATTTACTCCTATTATCAAATTTTCTTTATTCTCTTGGTATGTTTATTTGAAAAGCAAAAATGTAAGTTTAGATGCCGGCCCATTTTTGGTGAACAACCAGGGTTGTCCTTGCTGATTGGACAGCACCAATAAACAAGTGCTGTCCATGGTACTGAACCAACAATTTGCTGGCTCCTTAGCATAGAGGCCTTCTTTTTCAAATAAAGATAGCAAGAGAATGAAGAACAATTGATAGTAGAAGTAAATTAGAAAGTTGCTTAAAATTGCATGCTCTATCTGAATCATGAAATAAAAAATTTGGGTTCAGTGTCCCTTTAACCCCTTAACGACCGAGGACGTGCAGGGTACATCCTCTAAAAAAGTCACTTAACGACCAAGGACGTACCCTGCACGTCCTTGGTCTGGAAAGCATCTGGAAGCGATCCTGCTCGCTTCCAGCTGCTTTCCGGTTATTGCAGTGATGCCTCGATATCAAGGCATCCTGCAATAACCTTTTGTAGCCATCCGATGCAGAGAGAGCCACTCTGTGGCCCTCTCTGCACCGGACATCCATGGCTTTCATCGTTGGTGGGTGGGAGGCGGGTGGCGGCCATCGATGGCCCTGGTGATGTGGAGGGGGGCGGGGATGACCGGGGGCGCGCATAGACGCGTGCACGGGGAGGTGGGGGCGGGCGCGTGCACGGGGAGGGAGCGGGTGGGAACCGCTACACTACAGAAAATTTTAACTGAAAATGGGGGGGAAGGTAAAAAAAAACGCAACAAAGGGTCATCAGGGGGTGTGCCCCCAATAAGGCAAAGGGGGGGTTTTAGAGAGCTGTTTGGGGGGGGATCAGGGAGGTTGGGGGCTAAGGGGGGATTCTACACAGCAGCATATGTAAATATACCCCAAAAAATTAAAAAACAAAACAAAAAGATACCTTTTATTTTAGTACTGGCAGACTTTCTGCCAGTACTTAAGATGGCGGGACAATTGTGGGGTGGGGGAGGGAAGGAAGCTGTTTGGGAGGGATCAGGGGGTGTGATGTGTCAGGTGGGAGGCTGATCTCTACACTAAAGCTAAAATTAACCCTGCAAGCTCCCTACAAACTACCTAATTAACCCCTTCACTGCTAGCCATAATACATGTGTGATGCACAGCACCATTTAGCGGCCTTCTAATTACCAAAAAGCAACGCCAAAGTCATATATGCATGCTATTTCTGAACAAAGGGGATCCCAGAGAAGCATTTAGAGCCATTTGTGCCATAATTGCACAAGCTGTTTGTAAATAATTTCAGTGAGAAACCTAAAATTGTGAAAAATTAGTTTTTTTTAATTTGATCGCATTTGGCGGTGAAATGGTGGCATGAAATATACGAAAATGGGCCTAGATCAATACTTGGGGTTCTCTACTACACTACACTAAAGCTAAAATTAACCCTAGAAGCTCCCTACATGCTCCCTAATTAACCCCTTCACTGCTGGGCATAATACACGTGTGGTGCGCAGTGGCATTTAGCAGCCTTCTAATTACCAAAAAGCAAAGCCAAAGCCATATATGTCTGCTATTTATGATCAAAGGGGATCCCAGAGAAGCATTTACAACTATTTATTCCATAATTGCATAAGTTGTTTGTAAATAATTTCAGTGAGAAACCTAAAGTTTGTGAAAAAGTGAACAATTTTTTTTTATTTGATCGCATTTGGCGGGGAAATGGTGGCATGAAATATACCAGACTGGGCCTAGATCAATACTTTGGGATGTCTTCTAAAAAATAAATAAATATATATATATATATATATATATATATATATATATATATATATATATATATATATATACATGTCAATGGATATTCAGTGATTCCTGAAAGATATTAGTGTTCCAATGTAACTAGTGCTAATTTTGAAAAAAAAGGGGTTTGGAAATAGCAAAGTGCTACTTGTATTTATGGCCCTATAACTTGCAAAAAAAGCAAAGAACATGTAAACATTGGGTATTTGTAAACTCAGGACAAAATTTTGAAACTATTTAGCATGGGTGTTTTTTGGTGGTTGTAGATGTGTAACAGATTTTGGGGGTCAAAGTTAGAAAAAGTGTGTTTTTTTCCAATATTTCCTCATATTTTATATTTTTTTTATAGTAAATTATAAGATATGATGAAAATAATGGTATCTTTTGAAAGTCCATTTAATGGCGAGAAAAAACGGTATGTGTGGGTACAGTAAATGAGTATGAGGAAAATTACAGCTAAACACAAACACTGTAAAAATAGCCTTGGTCCCAAACGGACAGAAAATGGAAAAGTGCTGTGGTCATTAAGGGGTTAAGGGAAAGAAACTGAAAAATGGCCTTGTCCTTAAGGGGTTAAAGCATAGTTACCCAGTTTTAAAATAAAATACAGACATTCATCTCAGCTGTTCCACTGCTATGCAAACAACAGCCTGATTTTAAAGCATATCTACCCCAGTTTTAAAAGAAAATACAGACATTCATCTCAGCTGTTCCACTGCTATGCAAACAGGTAGCCTATGGAAGATAGTAATATCATTTAATTTTACCTACCCTGTTATTTTCTGATGTGTGTATTGCTATATGTATTGGGTTTTTTTTGGTTTGTTTTTATAATTTTAAATGCATATTTTAGCACCATTATGTCTGACCATTATGTTAAAAGTTAGTTTAACCAGTTAAGGCTCATATATCTTTTTTGTACTTTGTTTAAGGGTTTATTCCCCTACATGAATACCTCTGTCTTATCTCTGTAATTTTCAATTTTCCCTGTGTTTGCTTAAATGACCCTTAGCTCAAATGTCCCTAGACATACCCTCCCTATTCCTTTAAACTTTTGCAGGCCAATCTGATGCTAATATATCTCTCTCCTTCAGCCTGATTTTAAAGCATATCTACCCTAGTTGTAAAAGAAAATACAGACATTCATCTAAGCTGTTCCACTGCTATGCAAAAAGGTAGCCTATGGAAGATAGTTTCCCTCCCACCCCAGGCTCCTTTCTTCATTTATAGATAGTCTCCCACACTACTTTCATTCTCCTTAAATGACAGGTGCAAACACTGATCAACACATCCTTCCTTTTACTTAACCCTATAGAATACATACCCTCTCTTCAAACAAATAGCTACATATCACACATCAATAGTATTTTTTTTTTTTTATTTTTTTCCCCCATCTACACACATCATACCACTAACATGAATCCAAATATGACCATACTGTTATTCATGATAACTATTTTCTCACTCCAATTTTGTTCCTATCATTACCGCCATAAACACACACCTCAAACTGGAAAACACATTATCATACACCATGGCCTGCTCTGTTGCTGTAACTTATCTGCTGAGTGCTGGTGGACGGTTATTAAAAATAACCCTCCTACCCCCACCTCACAAAATTATAAAGTATCACATTCACTATATGGCCAAACAAAAATGATTTCCAATTTCCTATTCCTTATGTTACTTGCCCTTGCAAATGATGTAGAGTCTAACCCTGGTCCAGCAACAAATTCCATTCCTAGCCTTCCAGCTAAAAAAGGCCTCTCCTTTGTGCACTGTAATATCCGCAGCTTACTACCAAAAATCGATGCACTGCAAGCTTGGTGTTCACATTACAAGCCCAAAATCATTGTGATCTCTGAATCGTGGCTAACCGCAAAAATACCTGACTCTGCCATTGCAATACATGGGTATTCATGCCATAGAAATGATAGAGCAAACAAAGGAGGTGGCATTGTAATTTATGCTGACATTTCCACAAAGTACACCCCCTTACAAAAATATAGCTCTTCTGCCACCTTTGATTTCCTTTCTGGCACAATTGAGATCCTGTGCAGTAAATCAATCATTGTTGCAGGAATCTACCGCCCACCTAGCTCCCCTGTGCATTCAATTTCTGACATAGCACATCTCCTTAGTGAAACCATAGCTCAAAACCCAAAAAGTGAAATTTAGTTTTTTGGAGATTTTAATATTGATTGGCTGAATCCAAAAAATAATAGTTGTTGCTCGCTGTTTAAATCTTTGCAGCTAACGCAATTAATCTCCTCCCCAACTCGCATAAACATCAAAAGCCAAAATCACACCCTGCTCGACTGGATTCTCTCCACTTCTGCCGACCGAATCCAAGAGGCAGGTGTTCTCCCTAACAATTTCAGTGACCACTGCTTAGTGTACTGCGTGCGCAAAATAAAGACAACTAAATCCTCTCCCAAGGTTAAAATCACCAGATCCTTCAAAAAATGTAATCTTCAATCTTTTTTAATTGACATCCAGAACCTCCCCTGGCACAGATTAAACTTAATCCCTGATCTAGACTCTGCAGTTGAATTCTTTCAGTCTGAACTCCTACAAGTTTGGAATTTACATGCCCCGCTGCGTAAGGTGAGAGTAAAAGGAGCACACTTGAATTGAATCACAGGTGACCTCATTCAAATGTACCAGTTTCAGGATTCATTGTGGTCAAAGTTCAAGTATACAGGCTCCATGAACAATCACTGTGTATATAGACAATGGCGAAATATATGCACTAAACAAACAAAATTGGCCAAGGCCCAATATTTCTGTGAAAATCTGAACAATAACATATCAAACCCTAGAAAGTTTTGGAAACTCATAAATAACTTACAAAATCCTCCAATCCACTCCCAACCCCCCACTGTCAATGTGGACAACCATACCCTACAACTCCCCTTAGAAGTAGCAAATGCCTTTAATAGTTGTTTTGTCAGATGCTCCACCACCCTGATTGACAAACTAATAAATGACACGCATCCTAAAAACTACAAATGTGGATCAGGCCTTACTAAATCAGCAAAGACCCAATATAGAGAAGTTCAATTTTAGACCTGTACCCATCAATGTCATTAAGAAGCACCATAAAAATCTAAAAATGAAAAACCAGTCTGGACTTGATCAAATCCCAGCAATGCTGTTGAAGCTCAGTGCGCCGGCAATTGCTAAACCAGTCACAACCCTAATTAACGAATCCTTGGTGTCTGGATACATACCCAAACTTTGGAAAACTGCAAGAATAGTGCCTATCCATAAAAGTGGGGAGTTAACCTTGGTTTCTAATTATCGCCCTATATCTTTGCTCCCAGTATTGTCAAAAATCTTAGAAAAATGCGTCCATACGCAATTATGTGAGTATTACCAACAATCTAACTATCTGACCCCTGATCAATCAGGTTTTCGGCCAAATCACTCCACTACAACTGCCCTCCTAAAAGTTTGCAACAACATCCAAACTGGCATGGAACAAGGAGACCTAACTGGAGCTATTTTCCTTGATTTTGCAAAGGCATTTGACACAGTAGACCACGACATACTACTGCTCAAACTAAAAAACTCTGGTATTGCTGATCGTCCTTTAACCTGGTTTCGATCATATGTATTGGATCAATCACAATATGTCTCCATTTCTGACAGCGACTCCCTCCCTCTCCCAGTCACATGTGGTGTACTCCAAGGTTCCATTCTTGGCCCCCTACTATTCACATTATTTATAAATGATCTGCCTAATGTCTGCAAATCCTCAACTGTACACATGTACGCAGATGACACGGTAATCTATGCAAACAATTCCAATCTGCCGCAGCTTGAAGCAGTGCTCCAAGACCAGTTCACAGAGGTAGAAAAGTGGATCTCAAAAAACAAACTCTTCCTAAACACTGACAAAACTGTCACAATGATCTTTGGAATGGGACCTAAATTGCACAAATTACAAAATTCCCATCTTCGCATCAAAACAAAATCCAATTGCACGCTAACCGCAGTCCACTCTTTTAAATACTTAGGTATGTTGTTAGACCCCAATCTATCTTTTGGCCCCCACATAGAAAAACTTGCATCTAAACTTTATCCAAAACTAGGTGCCCTGTACAGAAACAAATCCTGCCTCAGCCCTACAGTAAAGGAAAAGATTGTACAGCAAATGCTGATGCCTATCTTGGATTATGGGGACGTAGTATATGCACCTGCACCGCAAACTCACCTTAATAAACTAAATACATTATATAACTCGTTCTGCCGCTTTGTGCTACAATGTAACTACAGGACCCACCATTGTGACATGCTAAAAGAACTAAACTGGCTGTCGCTGGAATCCAGACGCACCCTCCATATTTCCTGAATTGTGTTTAAGAGCCTTTCTGGGAAGCTCCCACCCTACCTAAGCAGAATGCTCTCCCCTGCTATTCCCCTCCTCCTATAACCTCCGATCCAATAACAGCACATTATTTAGCTTGCCTCAATACAAAAAGAAAGCAGCTCGATCCTCCTTTTCCTACAGAGCACCACAATTATGGAATGACCTCCCTCACACTTTAAAAACTTCCCCAGGCCTAATATCCTTTAAGAGATCCCTCTCTACATATCTCAAAACAGAATGTGCCTGTCATGGTTGATTAAATATTTCCTACCAGTTCTATGTTAAATGTTGGCATATATTGTGTATTATTATTGTTTTTGTATTTTATTGTACCCTACTGTATCAATGCAATGTTCTGTGGTCCCAGGACATACTTGAAAACGAGAGAAATCTCAATGTATCCTTCCTGGTAAAATATTTTATAAGTAAATAAATATAAAATGTGCTATATGCTGCTCATTACACTAAGCCTGTTAAATGCTCAAAAAGATTACTTAGACCTAAAATAAATAATCTATATCTTTGTAATTATACCTTCATGGTAAGGCATTTCAACGATTATATCTTAAATTATATTGTAAAATCGTACTAAGATCTATGCTTGGATCTTCCAACAATCCTCCCCACGACTCTATCAAAATGCTCTTGTTAGATCAGTTATGAGACTAAATGGGATATAGTCAGAAGTGAGTTACATGTGCCAACATTCGCTGAGTGTTTGAAGTAACCATTATACAACCCATCAGTCTGAATGTACGATACCCTGAGTCTCCTCGCTAATTAAAAAATGCTTAACCGCATTAAAGATCTCGAGGAGGTGAAGTTTGGTGTCTGAAGAAATTAATTCCTTTTTTGGGTACTTTTCCCTGCAAGCAAGGATTTGGGTTTAGCTGAGTCCACGCCAATCTCTTCAGTAGAGTAGTGGTGGCTTTTAAGCAGTTAGGAAGTTGTGAGGTGGTCCTTACTTTGTTTCCTAACATATTGCTGCCCTAGTTATGGAAAGCCAGAGTTGGCTACTCTGTTCTTTCTTTTTTTCTACAGGTCTCTGTAAGGAGTATGTGTCCTTTCACGCCTTGTGAGCTGTCTTCCTGCTGGACAGCTAGATTGCAGGTAAGTGCTTTTTGTCTTCTAGGGATTGGAGACTTGCACTTCAGTAACTGAGTTAATTCTGCAGCATTATTGGGACATATAAAATCCTTTATAAATAGGATTTTCTGAGGCAGTGTGCAGGTACTAGTATGTGGAGACTAAGAGGTTAAGTTTTTCCTCATAGGGGAATGTTAACATTGTGGCACTTTTTATAGTAATCTCTCCTATGATGTGGATTGTTTTAATGGGGGATTTTGTCACATGGATATGAGGAGGCTTTTATTTTTCTTATAGTTTAAAAAAAAAAAAAAAAAGCGGCTCAATCTTTTTTTTTTTGAGGGAAGCATTCAAAGAAATCAGTTTGTTTCACTCTGGAACACACACTTTTACTTGCAACGCAGTTCCATGTGCTGGTCATGTGATCATTTGCTTTTCCGACACGGAGTGAAGTGGTGTCTTCCACTCAGCACGGCTCGATGAAGGAGTCGTTTGTGGGCTGTATCTGACTACTTGTAAGCCTCCGGAGGACTGTAGGCCACCTCAGTATATGCTGAGGTGTAGAGATCCTGAGTGTAGTTTATTTCAGACAATTATTTTTGTGTAACCGCTCTGTCAGTTTTAAGTCCAGTCTTAAAGTGACAGTTCTATTAATTAACAATATTTTATTTTCTCCTTTACTTTTGGAGCCAAAATTATTTTATGTAGCTATGGACATGGAACAAGAAGGTTCCTTTGATAGATGTTGATTATGTCTTGAGGCCAAATTGTTTTGCCCATATAATTTTGTTCTACATGTTTAGCTAGGACATTAGAGTGTAAAGACAAACTTCTGCCCTCTGTGCCTTATGTCTCTCAGGATGATGCTGTTCAGGCATTGCCACAGCTTTCTCCTCAAACGTCCCAAGCCTCAATGGCGTCACATACAGTGCCCTGCAGTTCCTCTCAGCCTCCTGGAGGAGTCATTTTGCCTGCAGATTTTGCTGCACAGGTATCTTCTGTGATATTTGAGGCATTATCTGCTTTTCCTTTGTTGGGAAAACGCAAGAGGAAATCTAAACATTTTTTAGATAGTAAGGTGTCTGTCCCATCTGCTGCTACGCATGTTGTCCTCCCTCATAACTCTGAGGAGGAGGTTACCTCGGTAGCTTCGGAGGGCGAAATCCCAGATTCCGACAGTATAATTCCTTTATCTGATGCTGAAGAAGTAAACTTCAGGTTTAAGCTTGAACACCTTTGTGTACGGTTAAAGGAGGTATTGGCGACTTTGGACGCCTCCGACTCACCTGTCGCGGTCAACCCTAAAAAATCTAGTAAGCTTAACAAATACTATGATGTTCCTTCCTCTGTGGAAGTGTTTCCTGTTCCAGACCGTGTGACAGAGATTATTTCACGGAATCGGAAAAGCCAGGGATACCTTATCTCCCTTTCTCCCTTCTTTAAAAAGATGTTTCCTGTTGCTGACTCCATTAAAGATTCATGGGACACGGTGCCTAAAGTAGAAGGGGCTATTTCTACTCTGGCTAAGAGAACTACAATCCCTATAGAGGATAGCTGCTCCTTTAAGGATCCCATGGACAAGAAGCTGGAGGCTTATTTGAAAAAGATGTATGTTCACCAGGGTCTTCAATGGCAAACTGCAGTTTGCATTGCCACAGTAGCAAGTGCTGCATCTTATTGGTGCGATGCCTTGTCTGAATCAATTTTAGTAGAGACTCCGTTGGAGGAGATCCAAGACACGATTAAGGCTCTCAAACTAGCCAATTCCTTTATTTCTGATGCTAACATACAAATTATTAGACTGGTAGCCAAGATGTCTGGTTTCTTTGTCTTGTGGCTTAAATCTTGGTCAGCTGATGTTATCTCCAAGTCCAAGCTTCTGGCGCTTCCTTACAAGGATAAGACCTTGTTTGGACCTGGTCTAGCAGAAATAATTTCTGATATTACAGGTGGAAATGGGTCTTTTCTACTGCAAGACAAGAATAACAGGATTAAAGGACATCAGAGTAATTTTTGTTCCTTTCGTAACTTCAGAGGTCAAAAGTCTTCCTCTCCCTCTTCTAAGCAGGAGCAGTCCCAGTGTTCTTGGGTTACAAAATTGAATTCAAATCTTGCCCTCCAAGGGGCAGATTCCACCTTTCAAGACTATCTGCAGATCAGGTAAAAAGAGAGGCATTCTTGAGCTGCGTCCAGGACCTTTTCTCCCTAGGATTGATTGTTCCAGTTCCAGTAAGGGAACATGGCCTAGGATTCTATTCAAATCTGTTCACGGTTCCCAAAAAAAAAAAAGTTTCTCAGAGTACCTTCCTTCAAAATGGAAACCATTCGTTCCATTGTTCCTTTGGCCCAAGAGGGTCAGTTCATGATGACCATAGACCTGAAGGATATCTTCATGTTCATATACACAGGGATCATCACAAGTTCCTGAGATTTGCCATTCTAGAACTCGGATAGTGGCTCTTCTGTTTGGCCTTGCCACAGCTCCCAAAATTTTCTCAGAGGTTCTGGGGTCTCTTTTGGCAATAATAAGGTCTTGGGGAATTGCAGTGGCACCCTACCTGGACGACATACTGGTTCAGACTCCATCTTTTCAACAAGCAAACTCACATACAGAGATCTTGTTGTCTTTTCTACGTTTCCACGTTTCCACAGATGGAAAGTGAATCTGGAAACCATAATAGATTCCCTATCTATGAAAAATTTTCTGACAAAGGTCAGAAAATCCCAAATTCTCTCCTCGTACCTCTCTCTACAGTCTACTGTTTGGCCACCAGTAGCTCAATGTATGGAGGTAATTGGTCTGATGGTCGCTTCCATGGATATCATTCACTTTGCTCGATTCCATTTGAGAGCTCTGCAATTAAGCATGCTCAGACAATGGAACGGAGACCATTCGGATCTGTCTCAGAGGATAGATCTAGACCAGTCGACAAGAGACTCTCTTCCGTGGTGGCTTTCTCAGGAGCATCTTTCTCAGGGCACATGTTTCTGGAGACCTTCCTGGGGGATTGTGACCACGGGCGCCAGCCTGCTAGGCTGCGCAGCAGTCTGGGACTCATTAAAGGCGCAGGGACTGTGGACTCGGGAGGAGTCTGCTCTCCCCATAAACATTTTGGAGTTGAGAGTGATTTTAAAATGCTCTGATGGCTTGGCCTCAGTTGTCCTTAGCCCGGTTTATCAGGTTACAATCGGACAACATCACCTCAGTGGCTTACATCAACCAACAGGGAGGAACTCAGAGTTCTTTAGCCATGAAGGAGGTGGCACAGATTATTCAGATACCACATCCACATACCAGGAGAGGACAACTGGGAGGTGGATTTCCTGAGCAGACAGACATTTCATCCCGGGGAGTGGACCCTCAAGGTAAACCCTCAAGTGGGGGGTGCCAGGATTGGATCTGATGGCATCTCGTCAGAACGCCAAGCTTCTAAGGTATGGTTCAAGGTCAAGAAATCCTCAGGCTGCCCTGATAGATGCTCTGGCGATTCCTTGGGATTTCGGTCTAGCATTCCTGTTTCCTCCGTTTGCGCTTTTTCCACGAGTCATTGCTCGTATCAAACAGGAGAGAGCATCGGTAATTCTAATAGCTCCGGCATGGCCTCCCAGGATCTGGTAGGCAGACCTAGTGAAGATGTCATCTCAAAATTTACCATAAGGTATGGCGTAAATACCTTTTTTTGGTGTGAAAGGGCTACTCTTGGAGTAGGGTTAGGATTCCAAGAATTTTGTCTTTTCTCCAGAAAGGTCTGGAGAAAGGATTGTCAGTCAATTCTCTGAAAGGTCTGATTTCTGCATTATCTATTTTGTTACATAAGCATCTGGCGGATGTGCCAGATGTTCAATCTTATTGTCAGGTCCTGGTCAGAATCAGACCTGTGTTTAAACCTGTTGCTCCTCCTTGGAGCCTTAACCTTGTTCTTAATGTTTTGCAACAGGCTCCGTTTGAGCCAATGCATTCCATAGATATTAAGTTGTTGTCTTGGAAGGTTTTGTTTCTTCTTGCTATCTCTTCTCGGAACTCTCCGCTTTGCAGTGTGATTCGCCTTACCTTATCTTTCATGCTGATAAGGCGGTTCTTCATACTAAATTGTGGTTTGTTCCTAAAGTGTTTTGGATAGAAATATTAATCAGGAAATTGTTGTTCCTTCTCTCTGTCATAATCCTTTTTCTCATAAGGAACGTCTGTTGCACAACTTGGATGTTGTGCATGCTCTAAAATTCTACCTACAGGCGACTAAGGATTTTTGCCAGTCTTCTGCCCTGTTTCTTTCTCAGGAAAGCGTAAAGGTCAAAAGGCTACTGCTACTTCTCTTTCCCTCTGGTTGAGAAGTGCGATTCGTTTTGGTTATGAGACTGCTGGTCAGCAGCCTCCTGAGAGAATTACAGCTCATTCCACTAGGGCTGTCTCCTCTTCTTGGGCTTTTAAAAATTAAGCTTCTGTGGAACAGATTTGCAAGGCTGCAACTTGGTCCTCTCTGCATACTTTTTCCAAATTTTCCAAATTTTAATACTTTTGCTTCGGCTGAGGCTTCCTTTGGGAGAAAAGTTCTTCATGCGGTGGTGCCTTCTGTTTAGGTCTGCCTGCCTTGTTCTCCCTTCCTATTCATTCAGTGTCCTCTAGCTTGTGTATTGGTTCCCACTAGTAACTGAATGACGTTGTGGACTCTCCATATCTTAGGAAAGAAATCAAAATTTATGCTTACCTGATAAATTTCTTTCTTTCCGAATATGGAGAGTCCACGACTCCACCCTTTATTAAGACAGTTATTTTTTTTACTAAACCTCAGGTACCTCTACACCTTTGTGTTATTCCTTTTTCCATTTCCCTTCGGTCGAATGACTGGGGATTATGGGTAGGGGAGTGACACTTAACAGCTTTGCTGTGGTGCTCTTTGCCTCCTCCTGCTGGCCAGGAGTGATATTTCCACTAGTAATTGAATGACGTTGTGTACTCTCCATATCCGGAAAGAAATTTATCAGGTAAGCATAAATTTTGTTATTGCTTGTGCTTAACTGTTAGTGTAATCTGTCCCTAAATATATAATATAGGTATATTGTTGAAAAAAATGTTTCAACTGTGATTTATAGGGATATGGTCTATTACAAGGTGTTCTACCGGGAAGCGGTCAAAGGTGTATTTGTTTGTATATGTGTTTATGTATAAAGGTAATAGAAGACAGCACTCGCTGGGCTTAAGGATAAGCAATAGAAGCTTTTATTTACATGTGTTTATGTATAGATATATGTGTGTATATGTATTATGTGTCTGTATAATAAAAAATCATAGTTTAGAAACTTTTGCCTAGATTTTGAGTTTTGTCGGTAAAAACCCGCTGTGCTAACGAGCCTTTTTTTTCCAGCGCACCCTTAAGACAACGCTGGTATTACGAGTTGTCTGAATGGCTGCGTTAGCCTCAGAAAAGGGAGCGTTGAGCCAAATTTAGCTCCACTTCAACTCTCAATACCAGCGTTGCTTACGGTAGCGGTAAGCTGGAAAAACGTGCTCGTGCACGATATCCCCATAGGAAACAATGGGGCTGAGCTGGCTAAAAAAAAACCTAACACCTGCAAAAAAGTAGCGTTCAGCTCCTAACGCAGCCCCATTGTTTCCTATGGGGAAATACTTTCTAAGTCTACACATAACACCCTAACATGAACCCTGAGTCTAAACACCCCGAACCTTACACTTATTAACCCCTAATCTGCCGCCCCCGCTATCGCTGACACCTACATTATATTATTAACCCCTAATCTGCCGCTCCGGACACCGCCGCAACCTACATTATAGCTATGAACCCCTAATCTGCTGCCCCTAACATCGCCGACACCTACATTATAGTTATTAACCCCTAATCTGCCCCCCCAACGTCGCCGCCACCTACCTACACTTATTAACCCCTAATCTGCTGATCGGACATCGCCGCCACTATAATAAATGTATTAACCTCTAAACCACCGCACTCCCGCCTCGCAAACACTATAATAAATTTTATTAACCCCTAATCTGCCCTCCCTAACATCGCCGCCACCTAACTACAATTATTAACCTCTAATGTCCCGCCCCCAACGTCGCCGCTACTATAATAAAGTTATTAACCCCTAAACCTAAGTCTAACCCTAACACCCCCCTAAATTAAATATAATTTAAATAAAACGAAATAAATTTACTATCATTAAATAAATTATTCCTATTGAAAACTAAATACTTACCTATAAAATAAACCCTAATATAGCTACAATATAAGTACTAATAGTTACATTGTAGCTATTTTAGAATTTATATTTATTTTACAGGCAAGTTTGTATTTATTTTAACTAGGTACAATAGCTATTAAATAGTTAGTAACTATTTAATAGCTACCTAGTTAAAATAATTACAAAATTACCTATAAAATAAATCCTAACCTAAGTTACAAATACACCTAACACTACACTATCAATAAATTAATTAAATAAATTACGTACAATTAGCTAAAATTAAATACAATTAAATAAACTAAACTATAGTACAAAAACAAACAAATACTAAATTACAGAAAATAATAAAAAATTACAAGAAGTTTAAACTAATTACACCTAATCTAAGCCCCCTAATAAAATAAAAAAGCCCCCCAAAATAATAAAATGCCCTACCCTATCCTAAATTATGAAGTAACTCTTAACTACTGACTTTTTTTTTGCGGTTGGAGTCTTGTCGGTAGAGGCTCTACCGCTCACTTCTTCCAAGACTCGTAATACCAGCGTTAGGCAAATCCCATAGAAAAGATAGGATACGCAATTGACGTAAGTAGATTTGCGGTAGCCTCGAGTCACGGAAAGAAAGTGAGCGGTAGACCCTTTCCTGCCTTACTCTAAATACCAGCGGGCGTTAAAAAGCAGCGTTAGGACCCCTTAACGCTGCTTTTTAACCTTAACGCAGAACTCTAAATCTAGGCGATATGTGGAGTAATTTTAATTTTATTTTTACATGAGGCAACAATCGGGCTATCTCAAGAATAGGTAAACATTCAGATCCTTTTTTTTTCTTCCCTACTTGTAGAACAATACTGTCTTAACATTCTTTACATTTTAATTTTAAAAGCCAACCTTAATATTATCTATTTGAAGGCCTTCATGCGCACATTCGGTTTAGTGCTTGAGTGATAGCTGAAATGAGTTTTTCAACTCGCCCCCATAAAAGTCTATTATGTGATGGATTATAGCTACCCGTGCTATACGACATCCAGATCTTAGCGCGCCATAGGCTTTTACTCAAGTGCTAATATACTACTTTGAACTTGTAATAGGACCAACAAAATAAAAACAATATTAATTTATCTTGAGCAGTGTTAGCGCACAATAGATTCTCTCTTTGATGTCATAAAATAGAAAACTGTAAAAGAATTGCAATATATACAGGTAACCCATGGAATAGACTCTATTCCATGGGTTACCTGTATATAATTCAATAGTGCACCCTCCTGCTGAACTCAATGTTTACGGGTTAATACATAAGTTTATGTTTAAATATTCTTTATTGAGCATATTTTCAAGTTTTAACATACACTTGCACAGTGTTCCCCTCAGCCTCTAAATATAACCAACAGGTGAGGCGATCATACATTTTAGTTGCTATAAATAACATTTGTCTTTACACCGATCGTCCTCTGAGTCTTTTTCTCTCCTAAATGGGGATACATTTTCCCACGACATTCATCATCTGCTAGTATCTCCCTAACAGGGAATAGAAGACCCCCATATCAACTCTCCCCACTGTGCCATCATGCTATATATAGAAATAATTATTTCTCTAACAATCATCATATTATGTAGAAAACAAAATCAGTGAGGGGGTGTGGGGGGTAAGGGTGGGGAGCAACAAAAGATAGTGACCCTCATTTAAATAATGGAATCACTTGTGACAAACAAACAAAAATAAATTTTTTTTTACCAGTTTCAGCTTTTGTCAGTTCTTAAATATGACTATTTTTTTTTTCAATTTAATATGCCCAAATTATTTTTGCTATCCTTGTACAAGGAAAACATGTATCATGTCTCTCAGATGTAACTGGTGTTTAGATTTCTTCATTACATTGTGTAAAACATAGATAATCCCTTTATTACCCATTCTCAGTTTTGCATAACCTACACGGTTATATTAATACACTTTTTACCTCTGTCATTACCTTGTATCTAAGCATCTTCTGACAGCCCCCGATCACATGACTTTTAGTTATTATCTATTGACTTGCATTTTAGCCAATTAGTGCAGTGTCTGCCACAAGCCACGAGAGTGAGCACAATGTTATCTATGTGGCCCACATGAACTAGCACTCCCCTGTTGTGAAAAGCAAATAAAAATCATGTGATAAAAGGCTGTCTTTAATGGCTTAGAAACAGACAGACACTTAGAGGTTTCAATGTTATAAAGTATATTAATATAACAATGTTGGTTGTGCAAAGCTGGGGGATGGGTAGTAAAGGCATTATCTATATGTTTAAACAATAACAATTTTAGTGTTGACTGTCCCTTTAACCTTTACTGTTGTTTATGACCAATTAGGGTATTTTTAAAAAATAAATATGTCAGTCCAAACTCAAGAAGAGCAAGAATGACACACTGTAGATACAGATTCAAGTCACATTGCTGAGAATTCAATATTCATTTTTGTTGAATTTTTATTAAACTTTTTCAATGAAACGTAGGAAAAAGAAAGGCAGTTGGGCAAACACTATACAATCTTAGTGCAATACATCTTTTCTTAGTTTCTTTAGGAGCCATACAATTATATTTTTAATATAACCCCTGGGTCATTTCAAGCTATGAACAAAGTTATTTCCGGCCACTCAGTTCATTTAATTATGTCTCATGCCTGGAAAGGGCTTGAATTGTTTCTGTGTATTTGTACCCTAATAAATGACAAGGTCCTTTTAAATTAAAATACCTTTGTGCACATGAATTTGACACTTTTCAGTGCCTATATGTTTAAATATACAATTGTGTATATGTTTTAAGTCCTGGCTAAAGGTAACTTTTATAAGTTGGGCTTCCTGGAATTTTTATATTTCATGGTAAAGGAAAAGAAGGAATATTTGGGGTGGTGAAACAGTACTGGTATACGAGTGGTTTTGGAAACAAAAGACTATGGTAAAATGAAAGGAAAAGGTTGCTTTAATTTTACATTTTTATATTGTATTTTCCATCTTTGTTTACCTTTGCAAAGTGAGAGGTCAAAGCAGTGTTTTGCTAGCAGATCAGTGATTGTCAACTAGTGTCAGGGGGACCACACGTTGTTAATTGTAGGTGACAGTTGTAGGTGTGATAGTAAAAAGTGAACGTGGTGTCTTCCTCTAAGCCAGTGTTTTTCAACCAGTGTCCCGTGAGAGATCCTCAGGTGTGCCACGGCAGACTGACAACAGTGTGACATATTTTTTAAACTACCCTTTCAAGTTTTCTAGCTACTATATTCTATATAATTTTCTCTGTATATTTCCCTTCATTTATTGTATTTTTACAGTGATATCTACTGGGTGTTAGAAGTATTTTACCAGCATGTAAAAAATATCACAACGTGAAAAAAAGATATGTAACCACTGACCTAGATAGTCATTTAATGCTGTAATTTGCTAGATGACTTGAAGGGAAGCCTGCAAGGTGATATAAGGTGTCAGTGTAATCCGATATGTGTCCATAAGCTTTCTTATTAATGCACCTAATAACCTGTATGTGTATAAAAAGGTTGTAGAATGTGTTGAAACAGAAAAGCAAGCAGGATATGGGAATTTCTATGTGAGGAACTCCAGCTTTATGTAGATTGTTTGTGCTTATCCAGTGAAAGAATTCAAGTAAAAGAATATTTCAATACTTGGGTTGTAAATGATTCCACTGGAATTTTTTTTTTTTTTTTCTGGACGCATTAGTGGAGATGTGCTGATTGGTAGATATTTTTCATGATGTGTGTGTGGGTGGGGGGGTTGTGAAGTACTGTAGCTGAAAATAATGTTACTGGAACATTACTGGTATGTAATTTCAAAGCAGAAATTTAATGTTTAGAGGCAATTTGTGTTAATAAAGTGATAGGGACCTAAAATTTGGGACCAAGAAATTATATAGGTATCTATCTAATGCAAGTAATATGTTTAAATTGACTTTATGGTCTTTTTAATAGTAAGGAATATGCAAGCACGATCTGTTTTATATATAGCTTTTTTTTAAACCACCTTTCACCAGCTTTAGTTCAAATTTTTACAGATCTTCCAACTATCCCTATTTGTGAGGGACAGTCCCTGATTCTGACCTCTGTGCCTCTGAGACAGCCATATGTCCCTCTTTGCAGAATTTCCCATAACCCCACCCCAGAACACCCTGATATGCTCACAAACCACTCAGACACACCCACTGACCACCCAGACACACCCACAATCCCATCCACTAACTACCCAATATCCCTACCACTCCCAACTTGGCTACTCCAACAAAATCATGTCTGGCACCATCAACCACCTGAGTCCCTGATACTCAGCCGCAAATATTGGGGGGCATGTCTACATACTCTTTATAACTTAATTAAAGGCTATAATACTTAGTCATTAATACTCGCAACCAAACGCCTTTCTGTGCCTGCAGACCTCACAAGAGCCCCTGGAGTTCATGCTTAAATGTTTTGGTGCCACTCATATGAACTAAATCTTGGAACTTATTTTATTCTTCCTACTTTCCAAGAATATTTAGTCTAGTATTACTTGAAAGGTATTGAGGGTACTGTCATATCGGTGACCCATCCCACACCTATATATATCTGTCTGTATGTTTATCTAACTATCACAGATTTTAATTTTTGTGTTTACATTCAAATAGGTTTTCAGTTTTAAAATAGGTGCAATAAAAGTGCACTGGTGTAATTTTCACAAAGACATTTACAAGAATGATAAAGGGGTAGAGGGTACTGCCATTAAGCTGCCACTTTATGTTGGTCACCTTACAAATATTGAGCTTACATGCAAAAGGAAGTATAAGGGAACTGATGAGAAAGGATTAGGGTTCTAAGGTGAGGAAACATTGAGATATGTTAATAAAGACACTCCCCCCTCCCCCTTCCCTGCATATGAAAAGACAGATTCACAAACAGGAGTAGCAGAAATCTGTAGACCAGGGTCTACATCTGATACTTTGGGGCTTGGTTAGCACAATGTTATTAAAAAAATAAGCAAAGCTATACATTGTTACAAAAACACTCCCAGGTGGGCTATTTAAATGAATCAGCAACAAAACATTTATGCAACGAAAAATCTAGTGTACAATGTCCCTTTTAAGTGAGAACATAAATCTTGGAATTCAGCAATATTAATGTGTGCTTCTATTAATCTGTCTTTTCACTGAACTTTTCATATGAAGCTTGTATGTCCTCTAAAATTTTCAACTTTCACCAGAACCTCAAAAATACCAGCCAGGTCGGTAAAATACTGGCTGTGTGGCAGCCCTATCTTACACCTGTATCTAAACAAAATTCTGTATAGCTTACTTATGCTATAAAATGCATCCTTTAAAGTGAAGGTCAATTTTGATGAATTAGTACCCGGTTTTTAATAATCCTATTAAAAACAAGGGCACTTTAATTAATCAAAATTGACATTTCACTCTTTTTCTTCAAAAACTTACCTTTTCATTCTGGCAGCCGCTCCAGCGATTCCCACGGCCGTCGGAAGCGTCTGCAGACGTCAGGAATGACGAATCCGGCTTTCTCCAATCACGGCTTCCCCCGGGGGAATCTTGGCCTGATGCAACGCCGTGATTGGAGGAAGCCGGATTCGTCATTTTGGACCCACAAAGACAGCTTGTGACGGGCGGAGGAAGTGCTGGAGCGGCTGCCAGGATTAAAAGGTAAGTTTTTGAAGAAAACGAGTGAAATGTCAATTTTGATGAATTAAAGTGCCCTTGTTTTTAATAGGATTATTAAAAACCGGGCACTAATTAATCAAAATTGACCTACACTTTAATCATGCTTAAAAATACAGCTCTATAATGTGTAGTGAATGTTGGGCCATAATTATTAACACTTGTGTTTATATAATTTAGATATAAAAGTAACAAAATAGAATATAAAATATTTAAAAAACAATAATAAATATTATTAAGCGTACTGTAAAATATATAGATATATTCTATGGATTATTTAGAATAATTTACAGTAATAATTTTAAATATTTTGTAAAAATTTTTTCCATGTAAAATGTAATATGTAATATTTCAATAAAGCGCTTAAGATTACTAAGTTTTCATGTGCGCTACCCGACAACATTAGGATCTAAACCGTAAAACGCATATTTTACATCCCTATGTTCTTCACATATATATATACATATACATATATATATATATATATATATATATATATATATATATATATATATATATATTACCAAAAACCCATTTATATATATATATATATATATATATATATAACCAAAAACCCATTTATATATATATATATATATATATATATACATACAGGGAGTGCAGAATTATTAGGCAAATGAGTATTTTGACCACATCATCCTCTTTATGCATGTTGTCTTACTCCAAGCTGTATAGGCTCGAAAGCCTACTACCAATTAAGCATATTAGGTGATGTGCATCTCTGTAATGAGAAGGGGTGTGGTCTAATGACATCAACACCCTATATCAGGTGTGCATAATTATTAGGCAACTTCCTTTCCTTTGGCAAAATGGGTCAAAAGAAGGACTTGACAGGCTCAGAAAAGTCAAAAATAGTGAGATATCTTGCAGAGGGATGCAGCACTCTTAAAATTGCAAAGCTTCTGAAGCGTGATCATCGAACAATCAAGCGTTTCATTCAAAATAGTCAACAGGGTCGCAAGAAGCGTGTGGAAAAACCAAGGCGCAAAATAACTGCCCATGAACTGAGAAAAGTCAAGCGTTCAGCTGCCAAGATGCCACTTGCCACCAGTTTGGCCATATTTCAGAGATGCAACATCACTGGAGTGCCCAAAAGCACAAGGTGTGCAATACTCAGAGACATGGCCAAGGTAAGAAAGGCTGAAAGACGACCACCACTGAACAAGACACACAAGCTGAAACGTCAAGACTGGGCCAAGAAATATCTCAAGACTGATTTTTCTAAGGTTTTATGGACTGATGAAATGAGAGTGAGTCTTGATGGGCCAGATGGATGGGCCCGTGGCTGGATTGGTAAAGGGCAGAGAGCTCCAGTCCGACTCAGACGCCAGCAAGGTGGAGGTGGAGTACTGGTTTGGGCTGGTATCATCAAAGATGAGCTTGTGGGGCCTTTTCGGGTTGAGGATGGAGTCAAGCTCAACTCCCAGTCCTACTGCCAGTTTCTGGAAGACACCTTCTTCAAGCAGTGGTACAGGAAGAAGTCTGCATCCTTCAAGAAAAACATGATTTTCATGCAGGACAATGCTCCATCACACGCGTCCAAGTACTCCACAGCGTGGCTGGCAAGAAAGGGTATAAAAGAAGAAAATCTAATGACATGGCCTCCTTGTTCACCTGATCTGAACCCCATTGAGAACCTGTGGTCCATCATCAAATGTGAGATTTACAAGGAGGGAAAACAGTACACCTCTCTGAACAGTGTCTGGGAGGCTGTGGTTGCTGCTGCATGCAATGTTGATGGTGAACAGATCAAAACACTGACAGAATCCATGGATGGCAGGCTTTTAAGTGTCCTTGCAAAGAAAGGTGGCTATATTGGTCACTGATTTGTTTTTGTTTTGTTTTTGAATGTCAGAAATGTATATTTGTGAATGTTGAGATGTTATATTGGTTTCACTGGTAAAAATAAATAATTGAAATGGGTATATATTTGTTTTTTGTTAAGTTGCCTAATAATTATGCACAGTAATAGTCACCTGCACACACAGATATCCCCCTAAAATAGCTATAACTAAAAACAAACTAAAAACTACTTCCAAAACTATTCAGCTTTGATATTAATGAGTTTTTTGGGTTCATTGAGAACATGGTTGTTGTTCAATAATAAAATTAATCCTCAAAAATACAACTTGCCTAATAATTCTGCACTCCCTGTATATATATTTATATTACCAAAAACCCATTTATATATATATATATATATATATACATATATATATATATATATATTACCAAAAACCCATATATATATATATATATATATATATATATATATATAACCAAAAACCCATTTATATATATATATATTTATATTACCAAAAGCCCATTTATATATATATATATATATATATATATAAAACCAAAAACCCATTTATATATATATATTTATATTACCAAAAACCCATTTATATATATATATATATATATATATATATATATATATATATATGTGTGTGTGTATTTAAGAATAAATGGAACATATTCTTCTATGTGAAGAACATTGGAATGTGAAATATTAATATTTTGGATCAACTCAATCAGGTTTGCGTGACGACTTGGGGTGTTATTTTTTTTCCACTTTTCGTGCTCTTTTGAAGTCTATGGGAGAATACGTTAACACAATTGCGATATTGTAGGTTCAGATTTTGCGCGTGTTGGGTTAGCGTGCGAGTGAAAACATTGTACTTTCAACCTGCAATACGCATGGAATCCGCAAGCGGAAGAGATTAATAGCTCTGCACTCGCAATCTAGCCTATAGACTGCTAAAGATACGTGCACTCTCCTAATGTCCTATCAGCCTACTTTGGTTTATTATTCAACAAAGGATGCCAATAGAACAAAGCAAATTTGATAATTAAAGCAAATTGAAAAGCTGTTAAAAATTGCCTGCTCTATTAGAATTATTAGTGTTTAATTTGACTTTACTGTCCCTTTAATATTTTTTTCTGTTAGAACTGCCTTATCCAGGTATCTCTTGTGAAGAAAATCATTTTAAAGTAACTGCAATTTATTTACAAAACCTCACACTGTCTAGATCTTTGTGTAATGTGATCATTGCACCAAACATTCTAATTACAGCTGATAAATATAAAAAGATGGTAAGCCTTATTCTCAAGTAAGCGTTACGATTTAGAGATTATTGACGAACAAAATAATACAATATACATTTACTCTAGAGAAAGCAGGCTCTTGAGTGCGTGCACACAGCCAATGCAGTTGGGAGAGTTGGGGTAGTGAGGCCAGAGTTCTCAAGAAAGAACATTTTGTGTGTGCCAAGTAGTATTTGGTAGAATAATAAGGAATTACAGGAAAATGGATGATGATTGGATCTGAGAGATGAGGCTGATAGAAAAATAGAGGTTTGGAGAGCCTGATAAATCCAGATTTAGGTGCAACATAACATAATTGCAACATCTATTTGTCACTTATAGAAAAGTGTTTACCCATTGCTATTCTAAGTGCTTCCTACTCTCAGTTACTGTTTGCCCTGCCTTCGATAGTTTACTTCCAAATTTCCATTTGCAGGTAAAAAACTGTTTTATTGTAGTCATTACACTTCTTACTTATAAGTAGTTTTTTTTTTTTTTTTAAGATTCCCCTACATGTGTCCCTGGATAAAGGACATTAATGTGATGGATAAAACTTGTACAGCTCTGATGAAACAGAGCTATTTTGTGCTTAATATTGTTCAGCTTTATTCTCAGTGGTCTAGTTTGTATGTAAACCCTTAAGAATATTGTTGAAGCAAAATAAGTCTAGAGGGAATTAGCATGCAGCAACAATCCCTGACAAAGCATTTTAACAACTAGCTATATTGGTGGCTTTTTCCTTCTACATAACAGTCATTCAGAAGCCGCATCTCTATTTCCAAAGAGGGGTGTAGTAGCCAAGGAGATAATATACGCAAATGTATGTGTTCTGCCTCCCACTGTCTGTAGTGTGTATTTATATCCTTATACTATCAACCCTAAACATATATTTCAGGCACGATAAAGATTCATGTGTTAAATGTTTCAATGACATAATATGAGAATAAGATGGCAACTAGGGTACAGTGCAGGGCATAAATATCCTCTTTGGTTGCCTTTTCCTCTCATACTTCATATTCTATGACACACATCTCTTAGTTTTTAAAATATAAGAAAATTAGTAGTTGATTTGCATTTGAATATATCACAAGGAATCTGTAACAACAAGTATCAGGCTAATTTAATATTAATCAATGCTGCAACAAATACTGACCTTGATTTTCCAGTTCTGTGTAAAGATCCTTTTAGTCTGATTAAGAAGGTCTGGTTTTACAGCAGCAGCAATGATAGAGAGATATCTGGATAGAGTTGGGGCCGAGGACAGACCCCTTTAATGAGTTTCTGTTGTAGCTTATTATGTGATTTTATCAACTGGAAATTAATTCTAATGCACAGATTCACGCTGTAATTGATGAGGCAGCTCAGGTTACCTTATATACAATACATGGTCAAGAATCAGCGCTACAAATGAAGGACCAATCCAAAAACAAATAAATGGAACAATGAAAAAATGAGAACCAGGGCAAAAAACTGGACACTTACTATAAATTACCTCAATCTGTATGAGGTAAATTGCTGCTTGCTAGGGGATAGAGCAGTGCTCCCGTGGAGTCCTTGATTCACGGGATCCCAATAGAATCTGATCTCTGTACCACTCCTGTAGTATGGTTGAGTGCCTATCTTTAGAACCGTCACCTCTCCAGTTTGCATGTGTCAAAACATAAAATGACAATACCGCAAAAGATAGTGAAGTACAGTTTAATGAATACGTGAAATACAAGAGTAAAAGGAATGCACTCACAAATAAACCCTCAAACAATATGAGGTATGTAAAACGTATAGTAAAACTGTAGTTCTAAGGTGAACAGGTACTTGCAGTCTCTATCATACTATACAGAAGTGAGAAACACTCGGTAGTCACATCAAACGTTCCCTTTTTAGCTGCTATCATCTGTTAGATTATATCTGCTATAATCTGTACTGATTTTCTCTGTATTTGTGCTTTAGCTCTGTACTTTTTATTTATACACACATATATATTTTATTGCATATTTAGGGGTGTAGTGCAGGGATTCTAGTTAGATAGATATATCTATCTATCTTCCTTTTGGTCAATATATTCGCACAAAAGAAATTGTTAATGAGAAGTATCGTATTTGGAAAAACAGAGATTAAAAGCCTGTGGTTATAATACCATATTGCTAAATGAAGCAAAAAATACAGTGGGTTGCATACCCAGAGGCAATTTATTAAAATACAAAAACAAAAAAACAAATTACAATTCTAAACCTATGTTTATCACCGCTTACAGTTGTGATTATTCCAAAGTACGTAATATTATTCAAAGCTGTCTTCCAATTTTGAAAGGAGACAAAAATTTAACATAATTGTTTCAAAGGGTTGCAATTTTACCACATGAAAGGCTAAGACCCTTAGAAATATTCTTTCACCGTCTATGTTACCCAAAAACAAACCAAATACAGGTAGCCCTCAGTTTACGCCGGGGTTAGGTTCCAGAAGGAATGGTTGTACATCGAAACCGTTGTAAATTGAAACCCAGTTTATAATGTAAGTCAATGGGAAGTGAGGGAGATAGGTTCCAGGCCCCTCTCAAAATTGTCATAAGTAACACCTAATACATTATTTTTAAAGCTTTGAAATGAAGAATTTTAATGCTAAACAGAATTATAAACCTAATAAAATAATCACACAACACAGAATATATAATTAAACTAAGTTAAATGAAGAAAAACATTTGCTAAACGGCATTATAAACCTAATAAAATAATCACACAGCACAGACTTCACTTGCATTTTTCTGCAAACAGTTCTTTCTATGCATTCCAATCTGGACTGATTTATAGACAGGAAGATCTTGTTCCTTTGCAAGCTGCTCAATAGCTCAGGTCTGGTTAAACTGATTAATTTCAGCTTGCTTTGCTGCAACACAAGCGGACAGCTCCACCTACTGGCTATTTTAATAAATGCACTGCTTCTCAATGCTTTTCAATAGCAGTCACATGACTGGAAAAAAAGGTTGTTATTCTGAAACGGTGTAAATTGAACTGTTGTAAAACGAGGGCCACCTGTACATGGATTTCTGCTCAAATTGGTTGCTATAAATGCAATGGCAATATCTGTAAAATTTGTTAACATATAAAAACAGGAAATAAATTTAAATCAACAGTAACATGACAAGAACATGACATCAGATATAATATCACATGTAATACAACCCATGTAATTTATTTGTTGACATGTAAAGGGTGTGATAAACAATAGGTTGGGCACACCAAACGTGCGTTATGGATAGATCCCTAAAACACTTTAGAGACATCAGTAACCCTGATAGCAACACTTCAATAGTCAAACATTTCAGGCATGAATATAATTCTAATGACATGCTCTTACAGATACAAGGAATTGACCACGTTCCAAGACATAGAACGGGAGGGGATAGGGAACAACTTTTGGACCAGAGAGAGGTTTTATGGATCTTTAAATTACAATCTAAACACCCAGATGGTTTAAATTCTATCATCGATTTCAATTTGTTTCAATGAATCCATATTTAAAATACATTAGCTTGAGAAACGTTATAGATTTTAGGGTTACTAAAAATTAAAATATATAGATACAGATGTTTTTCCTTAGACATGGTGAAATGTTGTAAATGGATTTATATGTATACAAAATGTATGAACAATGTTTCTTTAAGACTTCTATGTAAGCCATAATATGCAGGAACATGTCACTTTAAGGATTAATTAATCAGGTGTCTAATTGTAGACATTTAGCTCTAAATGGCAGTCTGGTTGGAGTTTCTACACATGCCAGTGACCAAGGGCTAGGGGAAGGCCCTAAACATGTTTGGCACTCTTCTTCACCAGACTGATTTTTTCCACTAATTTTATTTAGAGGTGTAAGCCCAAATGGCTTAAGGCAGATGCAGCTATAATAGTAGTAGAGTTAAAAGTAAAAAAGGTTAAGGGTTTGTTGAGAACATTGTTTAAGAATGGTGACAAATATGGTAAAATATTCCCTGCAAGCAATGATTTGGGTTTAGCTGAGTCCACGTCAATCTCTTCAGTAGAGTAGTGGTGGCTTTTAATCAGTTAGGAAGTTGTGAGGTAGTCCTTGCTTTGTTTCCTAACACATTGCTGCCCATGGTACAGAAAGTCAGAGTTGGTTACTCTGTTCATTCTTTTTCTACAGGTCTCTGTAAGGAGTATGTGTCCTTTCACGCCTTGTGAGCTGTCTTCCTGCCGTACAGCAAGACTGCAGGTAAGTGCTTTTGTCTTCTTAGTCTTGGAGACTTGCACTTCAGAAGAATATGTTATATGCAGTAGATGAGGGCATTTTTAAAATCCTTTATACATGATTTTCTTTGGCAGTGGGCAGGCACATTATGTATGTTGATACTAGGGGTTAATCTTCCCTTTTATTGGGACATTTTTCCTCTTTGGGCTAATTTTGTTGAAATAATTTATTAGTATGTGTGTGGCTTATGTTTTATGCAGGGATTTATGTATAAACTTGAAATTTAGCAGTTGGTTTCCTTTGCTTGCTTAGCTAGAACAGGCTAACTGCTTGAGTTTGAAACCAGCTGCAGCTACTTGCATCTTATGTTGTAGGCAGAGGCACAAATTGTTTTGCCTATGCAATTCTGTGCTGCATGCTTAGCTACAACACTTCAATTTTAAGATAAATTGTTGCCCTCTGAGCCCAATGTCTCTCAGGATGATGCTGTTCAGGCAATGCCACAGCTTTCTCCTCAAACATCCCAAGCCTCTATGGCATCACATACAGTGCCCTGCAGTTCCTCTCAACCTCGTGGAGAAGTTTATTTGCCTACAGATTTTGCTGCACATGTATCTTCTGCGGTATCTGCGCCATTATCTGCTTTTCCTATGCTGGGAAAACGGCGTAGATTCCGGTAAGATCGTTTCATTTTACTTTCATCATGGATGTATTGTAATTTCAGCTGTTTATCTGAGAGGGGCTACAATCTTTCGGGGATAACTTTAACATAGGGTCTCAGTGAGGCTCTTTTTTGTATCTAGGAATCAAGGGTTAATATCTCCTGAGGGGGATTATTGAACAGGGGGGGTTTATAATCATTCTGTCTGCTACTGTGTAGTGTTGCTTCGGCTCATGGCTATTTTGGAACATAACAGCCTATGTCTAGTGACGCGGCCTTTTCGGTCGGGTGCGCTTTTGCATGGACTGCACACTTTACCTTGTGACCCCATTTCCGTTTTTCCTGGCCGCATGGCGACGGAGAAATCCTGGTCCGCTGATGTCTGGTTCTCTGGAGGCGGCAGTGTCTCAGTTATGGAGGATTCTTGGAGATGCATGTCTCTAATTCGTACTCTACTTCTAGCGAAGAATATGAATTGGCCCGGGGATACATGCCCATCAGTTATGTTCCGAATGCCGTTTTCGAGTGCTCTGTTCCTTGGGATCGGGGAATCGGATGCCCACTGAGCCATCCGTCTCTGGGGATTCTATTTCTCACGAGACGAGTTCCCTACCATCAACTCTTACTACGCATGCAGATAACCCAATCACTACTTATCCTTTCTAGGGAGTGTGGCCTGTTCCCACCGGAGGTTACAACACGTTTCCGCATGGCCATATCTTTGGTGCTGGTGCATCTGCACCTCCTAGGAGTGTGCTTACGATATTGTCCGTGTTTCGTTAACCGGGGGTCGTCAGGTGTGGATCGCCTGGTCCAGTTCAGCCTTCCAGGGGAGCGACTACCCCTGAGGCATCAGGGGGTCAACCTTCGGGACCGGTGTTTCCTTTTGTCCCAGTGGAGGTATGTTGCGCCTTTCGTTATAGAATGGCGCGCCTTTGTGTCCTACTAAGTCACGTTTTTGGCATTGCTGGAGGATTCCACTCTTAATGGGTCTTGGGATTCTCAGTCTTACTCTTCGACTGGCTTGCATACATAGACATAAGGGGATGAAGTAATCTTCTTATAGTGTTTGTTATTTGTGTATCCTTTTCCAGTTCTGAGCTTGGAAGTCTCAGACCCCTGTTGGGCTGGTTCTGCGGGTCTGTCCGTTCTTGCTGGGCGATAACCTATGGGTTGCCTTATCTTTTATTTTCATCCGGTGAGGAGGATTTTTATTTGGTTTAAAGCTCATGTTGTGGCTTGATGTTTCCTTCGGGAACTTTCCTCTCTGGAATTGATACTCGCGATTTTGTGGTCACTCTGTTTACAAAGGTCTGTCTGACTGTTCTTTATCCCTCCATCATTGGGGGAGACTTTTTATGTGGTCTTGACAGTACTGGGGCCCTTGGTTTCAGGCTGGTCCTGACTGGGTACAAATTCTTCTGTCTTTGAGGCCTAGTTCAGACATGTGGCACCTTTTTTATGTCCGGCGAGGGCGTCTAGTGATCACAATGTAATTTGTGTGATTGTCTTGTTTTACAAGATTCAACTAGCATTCTGAGAGGACTTGAGGGTCCGTGGTTGCTTAGGGGCATGGGAATTGGTTCAGTCCTCATCCGCCTTTCAATCTAGTGGGCCGGGACTCCGTTGAGATCCGCAGCGACATGCTTAGTCGTTTCAGAATTTTTCGGGAACTAGAGTGTTCCTTCCCATTGTGGGTTGGAGGCTTGGAGGATTTAGGTCCTTCATACCGCTGTTCTTACAGTTTTGCCTTTCATGGTCTCTTTGGAAGTGTCCTTTTAGGACTTGTTCCTTTTTAGAGGTTCTCTTCCTTTGGGTCGAGACTTTCTGGACTTCGTCCGGTTTTTCTGGCGGCTTTGGCCGCTTAATTAGCAAGTGAAGGCTGTGAGGCTCTGTTTTCCTTCGGGAGTTAGTCGTCTCCATATCAGGGGCAATAGGAGGTGCTGTCTCTTTTTCCAAGCTTTTTGCTTAGGGTATGTTTTTCTGCCTGGGTTCTGGATGCTTTGCATTTTTCTCCCTTGGGTGTGGTCCTCTGGAACATTAATCTGAAAGGATTATGGAGACAAGCCTTTCTTTCTACTCTATTCTTGTTTTCATTTCCCTTAGTGCTGCCCTTGGGGCCTTTGGGCTCTAGAGAAATTGCGTGACTTTGTCGCGGCCTAGTACCTTGCTGATGGAGTGATGACCTCCGGCTAAGAGTGTTCTCTTATCTTTGGGCTGGGAATTACGAGTGAGTCCTGTACCCGTTCTCCGGGTTTCCCGGTTCTCATCCCCTGTGAGGTTTGATTGCTTCAGACAGGGTATCTTGTGTTCCCTGAGGGTGTCGTTCATTTCAGGACGATTCTGGGTCCTGGGTCCGGAGTAATTATCTTGGATCCTTCTTGGATGTCTGGAGACTTATGATCCAGTGGACTGGTTCAGGACGAACCAGTTTTTTTAATGGACCCTATGTTGCGACATAGGGGCTTGCTCATTGGGCTTGCAAGCAGGTAGGCCAGAGTTCTCATCCACCTTCGGGTACTGGTTATAAACTTTAAGGCCTGACTTGTCCTTCGGATGGAGTGTGCTCCTCTACAGGGAGTTTTTTTCTCTGTTGGGTCAACAGTGGTGTCTGGATGATTTTTCATTTGGTCCGTATCTGGAAAGAAAGAAATTTATCTCCATATCCGGAAAGAAAGAAATTTATCAGGTAGGCATACACTTTGTTTTTCAATGGATTATATATATATATATATATATGATTATATATATATATATATATATATATATATACACAGTACATCCACAGTAAAACACATTATTAAATAGTAAAATTTAATTAATTTTTTTTTCTAGGTTTTAGGATGTGTATATATGTGTATATACATATATACACACATATAAATATATATGTACATACATACACATGTATATGCATGTGTGTGTGTATATATAGGTATATGTATATATATATATATGTGTGTGTGTGTATGTGTATATATATATATATATATATATATATATATATACATACACATTTACATTATAGCTCTTTAAATTGTAATATACCATTAACCTTTGAACCCTAATAACTTTTTTGTTTTAATATTTATATTAATAATTTTATTAGACAATGTATATATGAGTGTAACACTTTATTTTAATGTATTTTTGTTGTGTTTAATGTCATTTTTTTTAGCCTTAACCCTTTAAACAAACACTTCAGTCATGCTAAGCAATGAGCTAAAATGTAGTTTGTGCTTCTGCAGTCGCCTTTATTTTCAGCTTGTAATACATGCTTAAGTTATCGCGGGTGTGATATTTTGATATTACGTGTGGGCTAACAATAGTGCACCACTTATAATCTAGTCCATTGTCTTACATCCAGTTCCTAACACTATTCCTAAGCACAACCCTAACTCTAGTCTTAACCCTAGTAAATTTGTTTTTCCTTCTGTTTTAAGAGACAGTCTAGTCAAAATTGAACTTTCATGATTCAGCTAGAGCATGCAATTTTAAGCAACTTTCTAATTTACTCCTATTATCAATTTTTTGTTGTTCTCTTGGTATCTTTATTGGAATGTAAGCTTAGGAGCCGGACCATTTTTGTTGCAGCACCTTGGTAGCGCTTGTAATTGGTGGCTACATTTAGACACCAATCAGAAAGCGCTACCCAGGTGCTGAACCAAAAATGGGCCGGCTTCTATGCTTACATTCCTGCTTTTTCAAATAAATATACCAAGAGAACGAAGAAAAATTGATAATAGGAGTAAATTAGAAAGTTGCTTTAAATTGCTGCTCTATCTGAATCATGAAAGTTTACTTTTGACTAGATTATTCCTTTAAAGGGACAGTCTACACCAGAATTGTTATTGTTTTAAAAGCTAGATAATCCCTTTATTACCCATTCCCCATTTTTGCATAACTAACACATTTATAATAATATACTTTTAACCTCTGTGATTATCTTGTATCTAAGTCTCTGCAAACTGCCCCTTTATTTCAGTTCTTTTGACAGACTTGCAGTTTAGTCAATCAGTTAGTTGTCTACCGCGTAGGAATGTGACTACCGCGTCACTTCCGGTGACTTTAATCAGCTGCTGGAGGTTTGTGGCACTCACTGCTCATGCGCTAGAGGCCCAACCTACTACAAACAGCGGTTTAAGGCAGAATAGGTGACAACTTACTTGAGAACATTGGTGTTGTAAAGTAAGTTGTCTACCGCGTAGGAATTGCCGCCTGATTTTATTTTGCAATAATTTTGAAATAGTTTTTACTTGCTGTATTTAGTTCTTTTTTCGCCGTTCTATACCTTTATAGCAATATTGCAAATTAGTCAACGCTGTACTGTGCTGTATTTTTGTGTTTTCTGAATTATCATTTCCTAAAGCCTCCAATATAATCCTCAGACGTTTTTACCTTGTTATGAATTATCTTCTTGCTTCCACCAATGTCTAATGGAGGCTTTAGGAAATGATCATTCAGAAAACGCAAAAATACAGCACGGTACAGCGTTGACTAATTTGCGATATTGCTATAAAGGTATAGAACCGCGAAAAAGGAACTAAATACAGCAAGTAAAAACTATTTCAAAATGATTGCAAAATAAAATCTGTGTTATGGAGAGAAGGACAGAGCGATCAGGCGGCAATTCCTATGCGGTAGACAGCTTACTTTAGAACACCGGTGTTCTAAAGTAAGTTGTCACCTATTCTGCCTTAAACAGCTGTTTGTAGGAGGTTGGGCCTCCAGTGAGCGCTGTTTATTGTGCCTTAAACATGCGCAGAGAGCGCCACAACCCTCCAGCAGCTGACTACACGTCACCGGAAGTGACGCGGTAGTCAAATTCCAATGGTAGACATCTTAATTTAAGACACCTGCTCCCAGATAACTTCACATGCACGAGCACGGTGTTATCTATATGAAATACATGAACTAACACCCTCTAGTGGTGAAAAACTGTTAAAATGCATTCTGAAAAGAGGTGGCCTTCAAGGTCTAAGAAATTAGCATACGAACCTCCTAGGTTAAGCTTTCAACTAAGAATACCAAGAGAACAAAGCAAAATTGGTGATAAAAGTAAATTGGAAAATTGTTTAAAATTACATGTTCTATCTGAATCATGAAAGTTTATTTTGGCCTAGACTGTCCCTTTAACAGATTGAAAATCAAATTCTGCAAAATAAATATTTTTTGGCGCTTGGCATAGAGAAGCTATACTCAAAAATGTATTTACCAATTGGTGTGGACTGGACTGGAGTCTAGATGGTCTCATAATAAAATAAGAAATGCCCGATAAGTATATTTACATACATACATGGGAACATAGAATTTGTATGTAGATATAGATACTTGCTTCCTAAAGGTGGTTATAAATATAGATATAACAGAAGAGCCAATAATATAGCATAGGGGCTAAATGTAGAGCAGATTTATTATGTAAAATTGTAGTGTATTTGTGCTGAATACAAATGTGTTGTGTTTTTGTTGCATGGAACATTCAAAACAGTTATGTTTTTGTAGTCTGTTACCAGGTAACCTAATTATCACAACAAGCCAGCCAAATACTTGTTCTCCTCTGAGTTCCTTTAGTGAAACCAATACTGTAGAGAAATAACAATATGCAATGTTTAGATACAAACACAAGAAACTAGTAAGTGAACTAAGTGCATGCATAGGAGTAGCTGTAATATGGTAAATGATGCATATTAACTATATAAGCCTCCAATTGTCCAGATCATATATTATTTATGTTAACACAACACCCACAGAGCAATATCCAAACTTGATCTTAAATTGAAAAAAAAAAATCTCATGAGTGTGTATGTGCCTGGAAAATAAAATATGGTACCTTAAAGGGACAGTCAACACCAGAATTTTTGTTGTTTAAAAAGAAAGATAATCCCTTTATTACCCATTCCCCAGTTTTGCACAACCAACACAGTTATATTAATATACTTTTTACCTCTGTAATTATCTTGTATTTAAGCTTCTGCTGACTGCCCCCTTATTTCAGTTCTTTTGACAGACATGCAGTTTAGCCAATCAGTGCTCAGTCCTAGGTCACTTTACGTGCATTAGCTCAATGTTATCTAAATGAAACATGTAAACTAATGCCCTCTAGTGGTTAAAATGTATTCAGATTAGAGGCAGTCTTCAAGGTCTAAGAAATTAGCATATGAACCTCCTAGTTTTAGCTTTCAACTAAGAATACCAAGAGAACAAAGCAAATTTGGTGATAAAAGTAAATTGGGAAGTTGTTTAAAATTGCATGCCCTATTTAAATCATGAAAGTTTTTTTTGGACTTGACTGTCCATTTAAAAAGATAGATAATCCCTTTATTACCCATTCCCTAATTTTGCATAACTAACACAGTTATAGAAATACACATTTTACCTCTGTGATTATCTTGTATCTAAGCCTCTGTAAACTGCCCCCTTTTTTCAGTTCTTTTGACAGACATCCATTTTAGCCAATCGGAGCTGGCTCACTGGAACTCCACGTGCGTGAGCACAGTGTTATCTATATGACACACATGAACTAATACCCTCTAGTGGTGAAAAACTGTTAAAATGCCCTGAGAGAAGAGGCGGCCTTCACAGGCTTAGAAAATAGTATATAGACCTCCTAGGTTTAGCTTTCAGCTAAGAATACCAAGAGAACAAAGCAAAATTGGTGATAAAAGTAAATGGGAAAATTGTTTAAAATTACATTCTTTATCTGAATAATGAAAGTTTATTTTGGACTAGACTGTCCCTTTAACTCATGAAACAAAATGAAGACATGTGCTAAACACCAATCAAAATATTCAATCATTTTTTAAATCATATTCCGTTGTCATATACGATGGATTGCACCCTAAGTAGTTTTTACTATTTTGTCACTTTACAGTCTTAAAGGGATAGTCTAGTCAAAATTAAACTTTAATGATTCAGATAGAGCAGTGTTTCCCAACTGCGGTCCTCAAGTACCCCAAACAGTCCTGGTTTTCATTATAGCTGAACTAGAGCACAGGTGACATAATCAGCTGATGGATGAGAGCAGGTTAGTTACTGATCAGCTGATTACTTCACCTGTGCACTGGATCAGCTATAATGAAAACCAGGACTGTTGGGGGTATTTGAGGAGCGTGGTTGGGAAACACTGAGATAGAGCATGCAATTTTAAGCAACTTTCTAATGTACTCGTATTATCAATTTTTATTCATTCTCTTGATATCTTTATTTTAATGTAAGCTTAGGAGTCAGACCATTTTTGGTTTAGCACTTGGGAAGCACTTGCTGAATGGTGTCTAAATGTAGCCAACCAATCAGCAAGCGCTACCCAGGTGCTAAACCAAAAATGGGCTGGCTCCTAAGCTTACATTCTTGCTTTTTCAAATAAAGATACCAAGAGAACAAAGAAAATTTTATAATAGGAGTAAATTAGAAAGGTGGTTCAAATTGCAAGTTCTATCTGAATCATGAAAGTTTAATTTTGACTTGACTATCCCTTTAATGAAATTAGATTTATCTGGACATTTTGTATATGTATTTACATAATAAAATGTTATAACTTTTCTCCTTTTCTTTTATATTAATTGCAGACGAAGTCTTGATTGAATAAGTACCCCCCTTTTGACATGAAACAATTAATTTGGGGTGCAGCCAGTTAACGTTATAAGTCACATGATTGCATGGGCAGAGTCCACCTGCGTGCAACCCAACTAGTGATACTTGATCTCAGATTTAATACACCTGTTTCTGAAAAGCCCCAGGGTATGTTAGAGCCGAAACAACCACACCATGGAGACAATGGAGTTTTCAAAACAAGTTTTAGATAACCACTAGTGTTGAGCTTTAAAAAGTATTACAGACTTTGAATATCTTTTGTGCACAGGTAAATCTATTCTAAAAAAAGTAACTAATATGGCATAACTACCTTCAGAGTGAGCAATCCATTTACAGGGATATGAAACACATTTTTTTTCTTTCATGATTCAGATAGAGCATGCAATGTTAAAGGGACACTGTAACCAAAAATTTTCTTCCGTGATTCAGATTGAGCATGAAATTTTAAGCAACTTTCTAATTTACTCCTATTATCAAATTTTCTTCATTCTCTGGGTATCTTTATTTGAAATGCAAGAATGTAAGTTTAGATGCCGGCCCATTTTTGGTGAACAACCTGGGTTGTCCTTGCTGATTGGTGGATAAATTCATCCACCAATAAAAAAGTGCTGTCCAGAGTACTGAAACCAAACAAAAGCTTAGATGCCTTCTTTTTCAAATAATGATAGCAAGAGAACGAAGAAAAATTGAAAATAGGAGTAAATTAGAAAGTTGCTTAAAATTGCATGCTCTTTCTAAATTACAAAAGAAAAAATTTGGGTTCAGTGTCCCTTTAAGCAACTTTCTAATTTACTCCAATTATCATTTTTTTTCTTCATTCTCTTGGTATCTTTATTTGAAAATAGAAGGAATGTAAGCTTAGGAGCCGGCCCATTTTTAGTTCAGCACCTGGGTAGCGCTTGCTTATTGATGGCTACATTTAGGGGTAGTAAACCTGTTGTTTTTGCAAGAGACTTTGTATCATGGCAGATATTCACTTATAAGCTAAACAAATAAAAATTCCATAGCCAAGTCATAACTAGAGTACATTAAAACTGGAAGCAAAGTGACCTAAAATGGCCCAGTACAAGTATATATGTACAGCCACCAATCAGCAGCTAGCTCCCAGTAGTGAATTGCTGCTCCTGAGCCTACCTAGGTTTGTTTTTCAGCAAGGATACCAAAAGAAACAAAGCAAATGAGGTAATAGAAGTAAATTTGAATATTGCTTAAAATTGCATTCTCTGTCTGAATCAAGAACATTTAGCATCAGTTCCCCACCCAAACAGCAAAATATATGATTGTATACTTATATAGTTTAAATTAAAATTGACAATTAAAAATCAAAAAAGAGAATAATTATTATTCTTGTCACTATGCACTGTCTTGCAATTTATACAGAAAATGAGTAGGTGTAAAATATTTAACTATACTAATCTTACATACATTATTATGTTCATATCCCTGTCTAAAATCACTCGGCATAATAAGAAATATATTAAATAAACAAAAAAAATTAAATAGTTGTACCATAAGTCATCCTATATACTCTTTCACAAAATATCACCTATTTCTCCTACATAGGTGTGTCCGGTCCACGGCTTCATCCTTACTTGTGGGAATATTCTCTTCCCTAACAGGAAATGGCAAAGAGGCACACAGCAAAAGCTGTCCATATAGCCCCTCCTCTGGCCCCGCCCCCCAGTCATTCTCTTTGCCGCTCTGAACAAGTAGCATCTCCACGGGGATGGTAAAGAGTTTGTGGTGTTTAGTTGTAGTTTTTATTTCTTCTATCAAGAGTTTGTTATTTTAAAATAGTGCCGGTTTGTACTATTTACTCTACAACAGAAAGTGATGAAGATTTCTGTTAAAGAGAAATATGATTTTAGCACAAGTAACTAGAATCCATTGCTGTTACCACACAGGACTGTTGAGCCAGAGAACTTCAGTTGGGGGTAACAGTTTGCAGACTCATCTGCTCCAGGTATGACCAGTCTATTTTCTAACAACACATGATAATGCTAGAAGACTGTCAGTTCTCCCTCAGGGGACCGGTAAGCCATTTTCTAGACTGAGTTACAGATTACAGGCTTATTTTTTTGGGCTTTTGTACTGGTAGACACTGTTATGGGCCAAATCGATTCACTTATATCACATTTTTATGGCATTTCAAATGTTTTGGGAACATAAATACACTTTGGGGAACGTTTTAATTATTCCTGGCATTGGTTTAGAAGCCTAATCTAGTCAGGAAGGCCCCTTCACTCTAGTATGCAGAGGGAGGAGGCCTCATTTTCGCGCCACAGTTGCGCAGTTAATTTCAAAGGCAGTGCATGCAGCTTCATGTGAGAGGGTCCTGTGGATAAGAAACAGACTCCGGAAGGCTTATTTAACACCGGTTAAATCAAACAATTAGCTCCGGTTTGCTTATTTAAGGGTCTAGAGACTTCATATTTGGTGTGCAATACTTTCAAAGCATTAAGACACTGGGGTATACATTTTATAAAGATCGGATATTGCCTTCATAGTTTTTTGAACATTCAGAAATAAAGTGTGTCATTTTATTATTTAAAGAGACAGTAACGGTTTTCTTTAAAATCGTTTTTTTTTTTATTACATTAATAGCCTGCCTAAATCTGCCTAACATGTCTGTGCCATCAGATAGCTTATGTTCTGTGTGTATAAAGACCAAGGTGGTCCCCCCTTTAAGTGTATGTGATAATTGTGCCATGGCGTCCAAACAAAGTAAGGACAATACTGTCACATTTAATAAAATTGCCCAAGATGATTCTTCTAATGAAGGTAGTGGGGATAGTTCATCATCCTCTCCTTCTGTGTCTACACCAGTTTTGCCCGCGCAGGCGATACCTAGTACATCTAGCGAGCCAATGCTTATTACTATGCAGCAATTAACAGCAGTAGTGGATAATTCTATAGCTAATCTTTTATCCAAACTGCCAGCATTTCAGAGAAAGCGTGATTGTTCAGTTTTAAATACAGAAAAGGATGAACAAGTAGACGCTGATGATACCTTATCTGTTTTACCCTCACATCAATCGGAATTGGCAGTGAGGGAGGGGCTGTCTGAGGGAGAAATTTCTGACTCAGGAAAAATTTCTCAACAGGCAGAACCTGATATAGTAGCATTTAAATTTAAGCTAGAACATCTCTGCACCCTGCTTAAGGAGGTACTAGCGACTCTGGATGATTGTGATTCTTTAATAATCCCAGAGAAGTTGTGCAAATTAGACAAATTCTTAGAGGTCCCAGTGCACGCTGATGCTTTTCCGATACCCAAGAGGGTAGCGGACATAGTGAATAAGGAGTGGGAGAAGCCGGGTATACCGTTCGTCCCACCTCCCATATTTAAGAAAATGTTCCCTATTGTAGACCTCAGAAGGGACGCCTGGCAGACGGTCCCTAAGGTAGAGGGGGCAGTTTCAATGTTAGCAAAGCGCACAACTATTCCTATAGAGGACAGTTGCGCTTTCAAAGATCCTATGGATAAAAAATTGGAAGGATTGCTTAAAAAGATTTTTGTTCAGCAAGGTCTCCTTCTTCAACCAATTACGTGCATTATTACTGTCACCTCAGCGGCGTCTTTTTGGTTCGAGGAACTAGAAAGCTCGCTCCAGAAGGAGACTTCCTATGATGAAGTCATGGACAGTATTCACGCACTTAAGTTAGCTAATTCCTTTATTTTGGATGCCACTTTTCAAATAACGAAATTAGCGGCAAAAAACTCAGGTTTTGCTATAGTGGCGCGCAGGGCGCTTTGGCTAAAATCCTGGTCGGCAGATGTGTCGTCCAAGACCAAATTACTTAATATTCCTTTCAAAGGTAAGACCCTTTTTGGGCCGGAATTGAAGGAGATTATTTCAGACATCACTGGGGGAAAGGGCCATGCCCTCCCACAAGATAGGCCCTTCAAGGCTAAGAACAAGTCTAATTTTCGTTCCTTTCGCAATTTCAGGAATGGACCGGCTTCTAACTCTGCAGCCTCTAGACAAGAGGGCAATACTGCCCAACCCAAACCTGCATGGAAACCTGTGCAGGGCTGGAACAAGGGTAAACAGGCCAAGAAGCCTGCTGCTGCTACCAAGACAGCATGAAGGGGTAGCCCCCGATCCGGGACCGGATCTAGTAGGGGGCAGATTATCTCTCTTTGCTCAGGCTTGGGCAAGAGATGTTCCGGATCCCTGGGCACTAGAAATAGTCTCCCAGGGATATCTTCTAGAGTTCAAGGAACTTCCTCCAAGGGGAAGGTTCCACATGTCTCGCTTATCTTTAGACCAGATAAAGAAACAGGCATTCTTACATTGCGTAGGAGACCTATTAAAGATGGGAGTGATAAACCCAGTTCCAACTGCGGAACGAGGTCTAGGTTTTTACTCGAACCTGTTTGTAGTTCCCAAAAAAGAGGGAACTTTCAGGCCAATTCTGGATTTAAAAATTCTAAACAAATTCCTCAGAGTTCCATCATTCAAAATGGAAACCATTCGGACAATATTACCAACGATCCAGGAGGGTCAATATATGACTACCGTGGACTTAAAGGATGCGTACCTGCATATTCCGATCCACAAAGATCACCATCAGTTCCTAAGGTTCGCCTTTCTGGACAAACATTACCAGTTCGTGGCTCTTCCATTCGGTTTAGCCACTGCTCCCAGAATTTTCACAAAGGTACTAGGGTCCCTTCTAGCGGTGCTAAGGCCGAGGGGCATTTCTGTAGCACCTTACCTAGACGACATCCTAATTCAAGCGTCGTCCCTTTCAAAGGCAAAGGCTCATACAGACATTGTTTTAGCCTTTCTCAGGTCTCACGGGTGGAAGGTGAACATAGAAAATAGTTCCCTGTCCCCGTCCACAAGGGTTCCTTTTCTAGGAACAATATTAGATTCCGTAGAAATGAAGATTTTTCTGACAGAGGTCAGAAAGTTAAAGCTTCGAAACGCTTGTCAAGTTCTTCAATCTATTCCTCAGCCTTCCATAGCTCAGTGCATGGAAGTAATCGGACTAATGGTTGCAGCAATGGACGTGGTTCTTTTGCTCGAATTCATTTAAGACCTTTGCAACTGTGCATGCTCAAACAGTGGAATGGGGATTATGCGGATTTGTCTCCCCAAATTCAAGTAGACCAGGTAACCAGGGATTCGCTCCTCTGGTGGTTAACTCAGGATCACCTGTCTCAGGGAATGAGTTTCCGCAGACCGGAGTGGGTCATTGTTACGACCGACGCCAGCCTCTTGGGCTGGGGCGCGGTCTGGGACTCTCGGAAAGCTCAGGGTCTATGGTCTCGGGAAGAGTCTCTTCTCACGATAAACATTCTGGAACTTAGAACGATATTCAATGCGCTCCTGGCTTGGCCTCAACTAGCGAAGGCCAGGTTCATAAGATTTCAGTCGGACAACATGACGACTGTAGCGTACATCAATCATCAGGGGGGAACAAAGAGTTCCTTAGCGATGAGAGAGGTCTCCAAGATCATCGAATGGGCGGAGGATCACTCCTGCCACCTATCTGCAATTGACATCCCAGGAGTAGACAACTGGGAAGCGGATTATCTGAGTCGTCAGACTTTCCATCCGGGGGAGTGGGAACTTCACCCGGAGGTCTTTGCCCAGTTAACCCAACTATGGGGCATTCCGGAGATGGATCTGATGGCGTCTCGTCAGAACTTCAAGGTTCCCCGCTACGGGTCCAGATCCAGGGATCCCAAGGCGACACTGGTGGATGCATTAGTGGCACCCTGGTCGTTCAATCTGGCTTATGTGTTTCCACCGTTTCCTCTCCTTCCCAGGCTTGTAGCCAGGATCAAACAGGAGAAGGCTTCAGTGATTCTTATAGCTCCTGCATGGCCACGCAGGACTTGGTATGCAGACCGGTTGAATATGTCATCAGTTCCACCATGGAAGCTACCTTTGAGGCAGGATCTTCGTCCATTCAGACATCCAAACCTAGTCTCTCTGCAACTGACTGCTTGGAAATTGAACGCTTGATTCTATCTAAGCGAGGGTTTTCAGATTCGGTTATAGATACTCTGGTCCAAGCCAGAAAACCAGTGACTAGAAAAATTTACCATAAAATATGGCTAAAGTATATCCGTTGGTGCGATTCCAAAGGATTTTCTTGGAGTAAAATCAAAATTCCTAGAGTACTTTCCTTTCTTCAAGAGGGTTTGGATAAAGGTTTGTCAGCTAGTTCTTTAAAAGGACAGATATCTGCTCTGTCTGTTTTGTTACACAAACGACTGGCAGCTGTGCCAGATGTACAGGTGTTTGTACAGGCGTTAGTTAGAATCAAGCCTGTCTACAGACCTATGACTCCTCCATGGAGTCTAAACTTAGTTCTTTCAGTTCTTCAAGGGGTTCCGTTTGAACCCTTACATTCCATAGATATTAAGTTACTATCTTGGAAAGTTTTGTTTTTGGTTGCTATTTCTTCTGCTAGAAGAGTTTCTGAATTATCTGCTTTGCAGTGTTCTTCTCCCTATCTGGTGTTCCATACAGATAAGGTAGTTTTACGTACCAAGCCTGGTTTTCTTCCAAAAGTGGTTTCCAATTACAAAATTTTACAAATTCAATACTTTTGCTTCTTCGGAGGCTGTTTTTGGGAGAAAGGTTTTGCAAGCCGTGGTGCCTTCCGTTTAGGTTGCCTGACTTGTTCCCTCCCTTCATCCGTGTCCTAAAGCTTTGGTATTGGTTCCCACAAGTAAGGATGAAGCCATGGACCGGACACACCTATGTAGGAGAAAACAGAATTTATATCTTACCTGATAAATTCCTTTCTCCTACGGTGTGTCCGGTCCACGGCCCGCCCTGGCTTTTTTGTCAGGCTTAAATTTTTTTCTTATCTCTATACACTACAGTCACCACGGCACCCTATAGTTTCTCCTTTTTCTCCTAACCGTCGGTCGAATGACTGGGGGGCGGGGCCAGAGGAGGGGCTATATGGACAGCTTTTGCTGTGTGCCTCTTTGCCATTTCCTGTTAGAGAAGAGAATATTCCCACAAGTAAGGATGAAGCCGTGAACCGGACACACCGTAGGAGAAAGGAATTTATCAGGTAAGATATAAATTCTGTTTTTTACATTCTCCCAAGTCTTATTTTTTTTTTATTAGTTCTGACAATCATTGTTCTATGAACCCTAACATCAACAGTACAAAAAAATGGTTACTGACAGGTTACCATGACGATCACTTCATGGCTATAGGGACATGAAGCCCCTTATTGGAATTGTGAAAACTTACTGTTTCAAATGCAGGGTGTTATGATATATTATAATGGTGAGGTGGTATTAAAAGCCTCTTAAAAGGCCAAAAATACAACCATAGTTGAGAGGTATTTGTTATTGTTGTGACAATCAGCTAGCAGCTGGAATACACAGGCCAACTCTTTTGAAAGAGCAGTTTATTTATTTATGTTCCATATGCTTATGATTCTTATAGGTAATCACTATTTACACAGTGGTCAGCAGGTAACCACTTGGGCATATGACTCCCTCCTTTGAAAGAGCAGCACTCGTCTATTCATCATATTACAGCTTGTGTTTATTCACAACTCCTTATAGAAGGAGTATTATTTACAGATAATCTGAACACCCATGGGGTTCAATGTTGCCCCCTCTTTTGCAAATATGTTTTTGTTTGATTATGATATGTAACATATATTAGGAGATACAGAGTTTTCAAGGCAGATATTTATGTACTGTCAGTACGTTGATGATCTCTTTCTAATCTGGAAGGGATCTAAAAAGAGTTTAATACAATTTGTTAACAAGTTAAATCAAATTGCGTTTACAATGAATGCCAGGTTAACTATTGGTTATCAATAGCGCAGGGAAATTATTGATAGATTTATATACAAAGTATATAGTTAGAAATATATTGTTGAAATTGAGTTTTCACCCTAGATCATTGCTACCAGTAAGTCAATTTTCCAGAGTAAGGAGAATAGTATCGGTTGATAATTTGATGTGTAAGATAGAACAAGACATAGTTTGCAGATTTGGAGAGAGAGGATATCATCACAGGTGTATATCTAGATCTAAAGACAGGAGTGGTGTCAGGGTTTTCCCTGTTGTGTTTGCATTGTGCTGCTGGTAGCCATTTTACTCACCTCTCTTCCTGACTTGGTGCATTGTGTGGGATGCTGCTCTATTCCTGCACTTCCTTTTATGGCCAGACTGTTGTGCATCATCCATGTGAGACAGGATGCAGTCTCAGAATTGTGATGTTATCATTTATTATTTAAAGGGCCTCTGTTCAGTATGCTTTGCGTTGTCTGAGACCTGTTTGTGAGAGTTCCTGTGTATTACCTGGCTGCCTGATGTCCTTCCTGGTTCCTGATCCCTGGCTTGTTCCTGACTCTGCTGTTCTCCTTGTTCCTGATTCCGGCTCGTCTGACTATTCGCTTTGGCTCCTGACTCGGCTCGTCTGACTACCAGCTCTGGTTTTGACTCCTGGCTTGTTATTTGACTTGTGGACATTTTATTATTTTTTGCTATTAATAAAGGTGTGATTATTTTTGCACTTCTCGTCTCAGTCTGATTCCTGGCACCCTGACATTACGCAAAGGCCATGAATCCTGATGCTGCTAATTATCCACCTTTACCTGCCATCATTTCCAGGATGGATGTACAGGATCACCTCTTGGATCAATTTGCACTAGCCCTGCAAACCCTGCTGACTCGCACTGCACATTTGGACATTTGTTATGGCTGCTCCTGTTTCTGCTGCTGCACCTTTGCCTACCAGGAGCATGTCCGGTTCTGCACCTCTACCTCAGCGATATGGAGGCGATCCTATTCAGTGCAGAGGGTTTTTGAACCAGGTGGGCATTTACTTTGAGATGTTACCTCAGGCGTTTCCCTCTGACAGAGCTAAGGTGGGATTTCTCATCTCGTTACTCTCTGACACAGCTCTTGCCTGGGCTAATCCCTTGTGGGAGACTAATAAACCTGTGATTTCAAATTACCCTGAATTTGTGGCCTCCTTTCGAAGAGTATTTGATGTTCCGGCTCGCTCCTCCTCTGCTGCTAAACGACTCTTGTCCATTCAGCAAGGTACAAGATCTGTTGCTCAGTATGCTATTCAGTTCCGTACGCTTGCCGCAGAGGTAGGTTGGAACAATGAAGCCCTTGTTGCCGCCTGCTTTCATGGGCTCTCTGATGCGATTAAAGACGAAGTTGCTGCCAGAGATTTACCAGAGGATCTCGAGGCATTGGTGTCTTTTTTGATCCTAATTGACATCAGACTCAGAGAGATGCCCTCTTTCAAGGAATGCTTGCGGAAGCCTCCTGTTCCGTTGTCTCCTACGTGTTAGTTCCCACCCATGCCTCCCTCTCCTCCCATGCCTCCTGGTCCCGAGTCAACAGGTACTGCTGAGCCGATGCAGTTGGGATTCATGCGTCTCTCCGCGGCAGAGAGGGCCTTTAGGAGGAGGGAGGGGCTCTGCCTCTATTGTGGGTTACAGGGCCACCTTTTGAAGTCTTGTCCTACACGGCCGGGAAACGCTCACACCTAAGGTCCTGTCAGGGGCAGACCTTGGGTGGTTTATCCTTGTCCCCGGAACCGCTTAAGGAGAAACCTTTGGTCACGGTTGTCCTTTCCTGGGTGGACTCCTCCATAGTCACTCAGGCTCTTGTTGACTCCGGTGCTGCTGGCTATTTCATTGACAGTGCTTTTGTATCAAAGCACTCCATTCCTGTTTTTCCGCGGTCCGTTCAGCTTGCTATTGAGGCCATTGATGGCAGGCCCCTTCAGCCCGCACTCGTTACTCACGAAACTGCTCTGTTGTCCATGGCTGTTGGGGCTCTCCATTTTGAAACCCTCCAGTTCCAGGTGATAAACACTCCGCATTTTCCAGTTGTTCTGGGTTATCCCTGGCTCCAAAAGCACAATCCCAGTCTCGAATGGCGCAGGTCCGAAATTTTGTTGTGGTCCCCGCAATGTATTTCCACTTGTCTTCGGAAACCAGTTAAAGTCTTGTGCACTTCTTCGGTATCTCAATTGCCAGAGGAGTACAGAGAGTTCCGAGATGTGTTTGACAAGGTGCGTGCCGGTACGTTGCCTCCTTACCGGTCTTACGATTGTGCCATAGACCTGCAACCCGGAGCCATTCCTCCTCGGGGCCGGGTGTACCCTCTGTCTGTTGCAGAGAATTGTGCTATGGAGGAGTATGTTGCTGATGCTCTGTCGCGGGGATCATCCGCAAATCCTGCTCTCCTGCAGGGGCTGGCTTCTTCTTTGTGAAGAAAAAGGTTGGCGAGTTAAGACCATGTATCGATTATAGGGGTCTTAATCGTCTTACCATTAAGAATGCTTACCCTATTACGCTCATTACGGAACTCTTTGACCGCCTCAAGGGAGCTACGGTCTTTACTAAACTTGATTTGAGAGGAGCGTACAATCTTGTTAGGATTAAGGAGGGTCACAAATGGAAAACAGCATTTAACACCAGGAGCGGGCATTATGAGTATCTTGTAATGCCCTTTGGCCTATGTAATGCTCCTGCTGTTTTTCAGGAATTTATTAATGATGTCCTACGAGATATTTTGCAACAGTGTGTTGTGGTGTACTTAGACGACATCCTCATACACTCACACACACCTGAGGCTCATCATTCTGATGTTACACGGGTTCTTCAGAGACTACGTGAGAACGGCCTGTTTTGTAAACTTGAGAAATGTGAGTTCCATCAGACTCAAGTAACCTTCCTAGGTTATGTTATCTCCATTGCAGGGTTCTCCATGGATCCTGACAAGTTATCTGCAGTTCTGCAGTGGCCTCGCCCAGTTGGACTTCGGTCTATTCAACGTTTTTTGGGGTTCGCCAATTACTATAGAAAGTTTTTCAAAAACTTTTCTTCCTTGGTCAAACCTATCACAGACATGACCCGTAAAGAGAATGATCCACTCCATTGGTCACCTACTGCCATTGAGGCCTTTGATAGTCTTAAGTCTGCCTTTGCTGCTGCTCCAGTTCTGGCTCATCCTAACCCTGTCCTGCCTTTCGTTCTTGAGGTCGATGCGTCTGCGACTGGAGTAGGTGCCCTCTTGTCTCAACGTCCTACGCCTGACGGTTCCTTGCATCCGTGTGGTTTCTTCTATAAGAAATTGTCTCCAGCGGAGTGCAATTATGAAATTGGCGACAGGGAATTACTGGCCATAATTTAGGCACTCAAGGAATGGAGGCATCTTCTCGAGGGTACTAGCGTGCCAGTGCTCATTCTTACTGACCACAAGAATTTAACTTATCAATCTGAAGCAAAACGTTTGTCGCCCCGACAGGCCAGATGGGCGCTATTTTTGTCTCAATTTAATTATGTGTTCTCCTACCTGCCTGGTAGTAAGAATGTTAGGGCTGATGCCCTCTCTCGACAATTTTCGTCTCTGTCCAAGGAGGAGTCTGTACCTACTCCTGTTATACCTCCTGACCATATTTTGGCTACCATACATACTAATTTGACTTCTCCCTTGGGGGAGGAGATCCTGGCTGCACTAACCAATGCACATCCTGAGAAACCTAGTGGTAAGTGTTTTGTTCCTGAGACTCTTCGAACTAAACTTTTGCACACTTACCACTATCCTAAAGCCGCAGGTCACCCAGGCAAGAACCAAATGATTTGGTCTGTCACTCGACAATTCTGGTGGCCAGGTCTTTGTTCTGATGTTGCTGCGTATGTTGCCTCCTGCTCAGTTTGTGCACAGAATAAGACTCCTCGACGTCTTCCTGTGGGTCTTCTTCAACCTATTGCTAATGGTGAGCGTCCTTGGACACATCTTTCCATGGACTTCATTGTCGAGCTCCCTGTTTCCAATGGCAATACTGTTATCCTTATGGTGGTTGACCGTTTTTCTAAAATGTCACATTGCATTCCCTTGATGAAGCTGCCTACCGCTCAGGAGCTTGCTTCAATTTTTGCCCGGGAGGTCTTCTGTTTACATGGGTTACCCAAGGAGATAGTGTCGGACCGGGGTAGCCAGTTTGTCTCCAGATTTTGGCGTTCCTTTTGTGCTCAAATGGGGATCCAGCTTTCCTTCTCCTCAGCATATCACCCTCAATCCAATGGGGCTGCGGAACATTCTAATCAAGCTCTGGAACAGTTTCTCCGTTGCTATGTCTCAGATCACCACAATAATTGGTCTGAACTGTTACCTTGGGCAGAGTTTGCTCGTAATAGTGCTATTAATGCTTCCTCCAAGTTATACCCGTTCATGGCAAATTATGGGTTTCAACCATCCTTGTTGCCCGATTCATTCATGTCTCAGGGTATTCCGGCTTTGGGGGAGCATCTCCGGCAACTCCGTTCCACGTGGGTGCAGATTCAGGATTGCCTTCATCGTTCTATGCAGCGCCAAAAGTTCCAGGCTGATCGTAGGCGTCTGCCCGCACCTTCGTACCAGGTTGGTGAGAGAGTTTGGCTGTCCTCCCGCAACTTGAACCTTTGTGTGCCTTCCAATAAATTGGCTCCCCCTTATGTTGGTCTTTTTCGAATACTCCGATGGGTTAATCCTGTGGCCTACGTTCTTGACCTTCCTCCTGCTATGCGCATCTCCAATGTTTTTCATGTCTCCCTCTTGAAACCATTGGTTTGTAATCGGTTTACCACTGTGTTGCCTCGTCCCCGTCCTATCTTTGTTGACAACCATGAGGAGTATGAGGTCAGCAGCATTATTGACTCTCGTATGTCCAAGGGCCGTGTGCAGTATTTGGTTCACTGGAGGGGCTACGGTCCGGAGGAGCGTTCTTGGGTTCCCTCCTCTGATGTTCATGCTTCCGCCCTCCTCCATGCCTTCCATGCCCGTTTCCCCAATAAGCCTTTTGTCCTCCCGCGGGGGAGGGGTCGTTGAGGGGAGGGTACTGTCAGGGTTTTTCCCTGTTGTGTTTGCCATGTGCTGCTGGCAGCCATTTTACTCACCTCTCTTCCTGACTTGGTGCATTGTGTGGGATGCTGCTCACTTTCTGCACTTCCTTTTATGGCCAGACTGTTGTGCATCGTCCATGTGAGACAGGATGCAGTCTCAGAATTGTGATGTCATCATTTATTATTTAAAGGGCCTCTGTTCAGTATGCTTTGCCTTTGCGTTGTCTGAGACCTGTTTGTAAGAGTTCCTGTGTATTATCTGGCTGCCTGACGTCCTTCCTGGTTCCTGATCCCTGGCTTGTTCCTGACTCTGCTGTTCTCCTTGTTCCTGATTCCGGCTTGTCTGACTATTTGCTTTGGCTCCTGACTCGGCTCGTCTGACTACCAGCTCTGGTTTTGACTCCTGGCTTGTTATTTGACTTGTGGACATTTTATTCTTTTTTGCTATTAATAAAGGTGTGATTATTTTTGCACTTCTTGTCTCAGTCTGATTCCTGGCACCCTGACAAGTGGTGGGAATAAGAGTGCTGTTAGTCCTGATAATCCTCTGCCCTCCTGTGTTTTTACTCCCATTTATAACTTGAAAATGTTACAATTAAAAAAGGTTGTATATAAGTTTTGGGACATTTTGACAAGTGATTTATCTTTGAGTGAAGCTTTCAGAGGTTTCCCCTTGTGGGGGTTAAAAGAGGAAGGAACTTAAAGGATTTATTAGTACAAACTGACCCTGTGGAATGTTGTGTACAGAAGAGTTGGGAGATTAAGCCTTGATGCTATAGATCTGATGTATATTTTGACCTCTAACAGTTTGATAGTAGGAGATTCTATTGGTCACCCCCGTGGCAACAATATTCTTTTGAGACACAGATTAATGTGTGCTTCAGGTATGGTGATGTACTAATTAAATGTTTATGTGGACTGATATATGTTTGAAAATAAAATGGTCTATTCAGGAAAAGGATTGCGAATCGTAAATCAAATATTAGACAGGATGTGAAAGTGGGTGAGCACCCTGCGGTACAACAATTTGTGGTAGCAAGCCATGGTGTGGCAGATCTGAGATGTATGTCTTTCTTTTTAAAGACACAATGAGTCCACGGATTTCATCCTTGTGGGATTTCACCTCCTGGTCAGCAGGAGGAGGCAAAGAGCACCACAGCAGAGCTGCTATATATAGCTCCTCCCTTCCCTCCCACCCCAGTCATTCTCTTTGCCTGCGTTAGTGATAGGAAGAGGTAAAGTGAGGTGTTAGATTAGATTCTTTAATCAAGAGTTTATTATTTTTAAAGTGGTGCCAGAGTGTGCTGCTTTGTTCTAGGGTGTAGCCATAATCCATATCAGTCTCTACAGTAGAGCTTCTGGTGGCTTTAAAGCAATGGGAACTGGTGGGACATAATTCTCACTGTGCCTCCCATACATTGTTGCTGCCCTTACTCTGATGGCCTAAGCAAGTTTAACTCAGGCTTTATCATTTTTCAACAGGGCCATAGGAGGGAGAGGACCTCTTGCACCTGTTGGGCTGTCCTGCTGTCGGACAGCATTAAGGTAAGTGCTGCTTTATTTTTTTGGGGAGTTTTTCTCTCAGAGCAAAGTGAGCACTTGTTTTTTATTTAAAAATTCTTTTAAAAGGCTCAGCAGTGGGACTTTTACTTATGGTACCAGGCTCTCTTTATTTGGAGGGTAGATTTTGACAGCCTAGTACAGGCACTGGGGCTGGGAGAAAGCTGCTTATTTTTCTTGTGTCAGTTTAATTCAATAGCCGGGTTGTACTTAGTATAACGCCCACGGAGGGCGGGGCTATGTTTTTCACGCGTCTGGATTACGCTGCCCATTTAGTCTGTGTCAGGAGCTTCCGGTTGTGGAAGCGGCTCTTCAAGACGGCAGGGAAATTGAGGTTGTGCTAGAACCGTATGGTCTGAAAGCAAGTGGTTGTTAGCGTTGGGATCGTTGTCTTCTATTCCTCTGGGGTTTGCAGAGAGACTGGTGGTCAGGTAGGCGCCTCAGCAGAGCTGCTGAGGCGTAGAGGTGTTTGATCTGTTTATTTTTTGCTTATTTTTGCCGGTGGTACGTTTATAAGCAATTTGAACAGGAAAAATTGTGTCTATTTATTTCTTAAAGGCACAGTATTGTTTTTTTTTTATCTAAAGTTATTTCAATTAGTATTCTGTATAACTTTTTGTTTGTCCTGTTGCATAATTTTTTTCTTTTAGCATTTAAAACGTTTTTTTTTGTTTTGAATTCTTAAAGAGACAGTAACGGTATTTTTTGTTTCTATAAAAAATAATAATTATATATATAAAAGAGAGAGAAAATATATAATAATGGATATTGAAGCTGTGCAGAATGTTACCTGCTCTATGTGTTTAAATGCTAATGTGGAACCACCAATCCCTTTCTGCTCTTCATGTATTGAAAGGACCTTGAGTTATAAAGAAAAGATTTTTCATGAACAAAATTTTTCAAAGGCAGATGCCTCTCAGGAGTCTAATGCTGAGATTCAGAGTATGCCGCAGTTTTCTCCCCAATCGTCCCAAGATTTAACGCCTGCACAAGCAGTGCCCTGTACTTCTACTCCAGTGATTGCTGGAATTACCTTAAAAGACATAGCTACAGTTATGTCTTCCACAATTTCTGATGCGTTGTCTGCTTTTTCTATGCTTCAAGGCAAGCGTAAGAGGAAGGACAACCACTTAGTAAATGAGGTTTCTAAAACTATGGTGGCAATCTCGGAGGTACCCTCCCAGGGAACTGAGTTGGAGGGTATGGAGGTTCTATCAGAAGGCGAAGTTTCAGACTCAGAAGGTTCAATACCTTTGACTGATTCAGAGGTTGTTTCTTTCAGGTTCAAACTAGAACACCTCCATCTGTTGCTCAGGGAGGTTTTAGTTACTTTAGATGACTGTGATTCTACAGTAGTGGTCGCTCCTGCGAAGTCGAGCAAGTTGGATAGATATTTTGAAGTTCCCTCTTACTCAGACGTTTTTCCAGTACCGAAGCGGACTTCGGAGATTATTTCCAAGGAATGGGAGAGACAAGGTATTCCCTTTTCTCCATCTCCTATTTTCAAGAAAATGTTTCCTATAGCGGACGATGTCAGGGAAACTTGGCAGACGGTGCCTAAGGTGTAAATTTATAAAAGAGTTCTTTAGTCACGAAAACAAGGGTGACTTTCTTGGGAACTGTAATCGATTCTATATCCATGAAGATTTTTCTGACAGAGGTCAGGAAATCAAAGATTCTAGATACCTGTCGAAACCTTCAGTCCAATCCTTGGCCGTCAGTAGCCCAGTGCATGGAGTTAATCGGACTGATGGTGGAGGCAATGGACATCATTCCGTTTGCTAGGTTTCACCTCAGACCTCTGCAGTTAAACATGCTCAGGCTGTGGAATGGAGATTATACAGACTTGTCTCCTCGGATAACCCTGGAGCAGGAGACAAGGGATTCACTTCAATGGTGGTTTTCTAGCTTGCCTGTCTCTCCGGATTAGCTCACAGGACAACTGCTAGACAAGTTTCTGATGCCGGTCTGTACTCACCTTCACACAGCATACTCCGGTCTGTATAATAACAATATCACTGTGGATTCATATGTTACTCCTCTCATGCTTATACACAGCTTCTGGTAAACAAATCTGTCTGCTTGTTATTGCTGCTTGTTGAATGACTTTTACTTGATTGCAAACAACTTATCACGCTTCTCACATTTAAGCATTTAACCATAAGCTTGCTGTTTGTGCCTGAAACTAACCCTGCATAATTCTCTTAAGACTTATATTGCTCATATGAAGATAAATCAATTACAGTGCTAATAGCCTGCACAATTAAGGCTGAAGATAGTGTGTCTGTATGAGAGTGTGCAAACAACTGTATATATTTTATATGTCTGGATTTGAAGACTGAAATTTACTCTGGGAACAGATTTTCATTTATTCTGACTGTTACTTTTTCTGGAATTAGAGCAATCATTTAATTTGCCATATCATAGGATTGACTCATTCCTTATATTTCTCTAATAACATCTTCACACTGTATCCTTACAATAGTGACCCTCAGATCTATGAGCACAACAGGGTTCTATAAGTTAGATCTTAATGAGCCCGAGGTAAGGTGTGAGACTGAGTGGTCCTATAAAATATCAGGATACTAGTTTATACCAGAACATTACATTCCTCCGTTTGCGCTTCTTCCTCGAGTCATTGCTCAAATCAAACAGGAGAGGGCATCAGTGATCCTCATTGCTCCGCATGGCCTCGCAGGATTTGGTATGTCGATCTGGTGGACATGTCATCCCTGCGACCTTGGAGACTGCCATTAAGGAAGGATCTTCTCATTCAAGGGCCCTTCCTTCACCCAAATCTAGCTTCTTTGAAGCTGACTGCTTGGAGATTGAACGCTTAATCCTATCCAAGTGTTTTTTTTTTATTCGGCCATAGAGACCTTAATTCAGGCGCATAAACCTGTAACTAGAAAGATTTACCATAAAATATGGCGTAAATATCTTTATTTGTGTGAATTCAAGGGCTACTCATGGAGTAGAGTTAGGATTCCCAGAATTTTGTCCTTTCTCCAAGACTGATTGGAGAAGGGTTTATCGTCAAGTTCCCTAAAGGGTCAGATCTCTGCCTTATCTATTTTGTTACACAAATTTCTGGCGGATGTATCAGATGTTCATTCCTTTTGTCAGGCTTTGGTTAGAATCAAGCCTGTGTTTAAACCAATTGCTCCTCCATGGAGTCTGAATTTAGTTCTTAAAGTTCTTCAAGGGGCTCCGTTTGAGCCTATGCATTCCTTAGATATTAAGTTATTATCTTGGAAAGTTTTATTTCTTGTTGACATTTCTTCAGCTCGAAGAGTGTCTGAGCTTTCGGCATTACAATACAATTCGCCTTACCTTATTTTTCATTCGGATAAGGTAGTTTTACGTACTAAACAAGGGTTCCTTCCTAAGGTTGTTTCAAACAGGAACATTAATTAGGAAATTGTTGTTCCTTCCTTGTGTCCTAATCCTTCTTCTCCAAAGGAACGTCTTTTGCACAATTTGGATGTGGTCCGTGCTTTGAAATTTTATTTACAAGCGACTAAGGACTTTCGTCAGTCATCTTCTTTGTTTGTCGTTTTCTCTGAGAAACGTAAGGGTCAGAAAGCTAGGGCTGGGTCTGGAGCACCCGAGAATGGCTGCATAATCTTGTTGCTACGGTCCTGATTATACTATAAACAGCTTTATTCAACACGTATTTAAGAGTTGAACCCTGAGAAACTTCTCAAGTATACTCTGGACTTTTACCTACCAGCAGGTGAAAGCCAAATTTAACCCTTGGTGTTACTCCTTTGACTCAGGACCGGAGTCTTATTTTGAGCATACAGAAGCGGAGGCCATTTTTACAAACTCGTGGCTGCAGAATTTTCCAAATTCAACCGGGCTCCCATTTCATGCTGAGGACTGTTACCATCTTTTTTGACCCCCGGCGGGTACCCTCTAAGGCCTGGTTTCTCAACAGCCGGGCCGTGGCCCAGTACCGGGCCGTGATAGCCCTGCTGCTGGGCCCTGGCCTGTCATGCCCCCACTGCACACTCTTACCCCACTGCACACCAAGGACAGGCTGATACCAATCAAGGTCCCAGGAACATTGTCTCACACTGAACAAAATGTATTAAATTTTATTCAAATGAACATGGTAGCCTCCCTGCCCTGCCCCCAACAGGCCCCTCAACCTCCAGAGCCAGGACCCCCAACATTAAGGTCCAGAGAAAGGGTACCCAACCTCCAGGGCCAGACCCCACACTCCATGGCCCTCACAGTGACAGACCCCCGCAAGGGCCCCTCTAAACCCACACTTTTTTTGCTTAGTTACTGATAGGGCAACTGAAAACTCCAGCTTAAGGAATGCACCAGGATCGTGGAGATGCCATTTGTGGGCCCCCCTACTTGCTGGTCCCTCGGCTCAGGTCCTATTTGCCTGGCTGATCAGCCCGCCCCTGCTGCTCAATATATATATATATATATATATATATATATATATATATATATATATATATATATATATATATATATACACATTTTAGCTAGACATGTCCAGTGCCCGGTACTACTGGGCCCTGGACATGTCTAGCTAAAATTTACCGGGCCTTGAGGTCACTTTGGTTGAGAACCACTGCTCTAAGGAACTGTCGTTAAGAAGCAGTGCTACCTCACCAGTCACTGTAATAATTTAATCAGCGGGGATTCACTTACCAATGTACCAGATGGAGTCTGGGGGAGCAAATCTGCTTGAGCAAATTGCCAAGATCCTGGATGGTCACTTTGCGCGGCTTGAGAGAGCAGTGGATGTGGCCTGGAGGAGTGACAGTGACCCAGTTCAGCAGAGCAACATAGCCGTTGCGAGTATGATGTCGCCTAATCCGGAGCCTATTATGGAAAGTAGCCTCACACTAACGATGCAGACTGACTTACCTTCCCTGGACGGAGGCCTCCGAGAGAGAGAATTAATGCCGATTGACACAGGGAACCCTGACAAGCCAGCTGAGACAAATCCCACCGCACCTGCCCATTTTGCTTCTGCCTCATGTGCTGTATGCACAATGCCGCTGAACCGTTTGGCCTGGAAGAACCTAGGGCTCCTACACAACATTCCGCCGGCAGTCATTCAGGACTCATGGAGTACGCAACAGGCGCTGCAAAGGGTATGGCAAATACCCAATGTGGCTCACACCTTGGCTGCGGTTTTGTATGGCTTAGCAGATAGCCTAGCTCAGGACTCCAACACACGACTGTTTGCTATGTGGGAAATTATTCAGATTCACAGGCAGCGCTCTAGGTTTGTGTGCAACAAAATGGGGGTAGGATAGATATTAATAAGAAAATGGGTAAAGGTGTTGAGCATACATCTTCTATCTCCACCACCTGATAAATAGACTCCTGCGATCTGGAATGGGACTCCATTGAGAAACACTGTTAATTTCATAAGCACTCGGAACTGCAAGGTTTTATTTTTTTACTGTTCTTCTTACTAGTTGTATTTTCCTAGCCATGATCCGTGTGTTGCTGTTGCTGTCCCTACTAGTTATAAATAGTTCAGCTTGCTACAGCTATTCTTCATCTAGGTAAATGTTTTTGCGGTTTTTACATCATAAGCTGCTGGAATTATACATAAATGCAGGACAAGCAAATATACCTATACCATTTTTGATATATGGCTACTAGCTGCATTTTCCATGTTTTGAGGTCCATAACTCTTACAGTGATTTTGTACCTACCAGGCTGAGATCCTATAAAGTACTAAGAGCAACATACTGAGGACATTTATCTCACACTGACCAGTTGGCTATTGTAATAGGGGGTGGATGTTTATCTAATATATCCATTACAGGTTAAATATTGTATTATACCCCAGCCTGAATAACCTCTATTTATATATATATATATATATATATATATATATATATATATATATATATATATATATAGCACCTATTAGATTGGGATCTGTTAAAAGTGATGAAGCTGTGAATCTAGGATACCCTGTTAACACAACTAATTGTAGATGTTTAACCCTTTTCTAATACATATTTGCAGGACAAATATATTTAATCTCCTTTATCTTGAAGCAACAATTAATTCATGTTATTTTATACTCTGATTCCCTGAGACACATATGAGAGTTTCTATTTCCTATTTCCCATTAGCTTGTACTGGGTCTCGCTGTTTGCGGCCGAGATGGCGAGATCCTATGTGTGTCTAGAGGTTAGTAGATGTCTCATGATATATATATATATATATATATATATATATATAGGTAATAATGGTCCTAATAAAAACACCTTCCAAGAAACTTCATCATTGGTTCATAATAGGGTAAGCTTATAGTGTACAATATCTCCCATCTATATCTCCGCCAGGCATTTTTATTAGCTAAAGCATTACTAGAACACAGCATATGAGTGCATGTCTTTCATGCTTCCCTACCTAATACCTTAGGAACATTATCCTATAATCTTTGAAATATATGTTCTCCCCCACAACCTTATGTAGCTCCTATGATGATAAAATAACACCTATGGTATGTTTCCAACCGGGCTTTTATACCCTAGGCTCCTTTGGTAAATTCACTCAATTGAAAAGAAATTTTACTTTCCCCGTACTTAACAAACACACAAGGCAACACAATAAAAATCTGAGGTTTTAATGCTGAGGTCCATAAGAGGCCTCTGAACATGGGGGTAACCTTCAGCTATAAATGTTTAATACTTTTTGGGATGGGGTCCATGAGTGGCCTCTTAGATTGATAAGAAGGTTTAACACTGGTATTGGCATTTCCTTGAATTACTGTTTTCTCTTATTTTTGCAGCAGGCGGTTTTGTTTTTCGCTCTGCTTAGTACAACTAAGACTGCATGTAATGTCTCTTAATTTGTAACCTATACAATGTAACATGTTATAAGCATATTCAGTTTCATATTATATACTGCTGCAATCTTGTATATGTATGCCAATTTATTACCTCAATAAAAATAAATAAAAAAAAGGGTCAGAAAGCTACGGCTACCTCTCTTTCTTTTTGGTTGAAGAGTATCATCCGTTTTGCATATGAGACTGCTGGACAGCAGCCTCCTGAAAGAGTTACTGCTCATTCCAGCTCTTTGCCTCCTCCTGCTGACCAGGAGGTGAAATCCCACAAGTAAGGATGAAATCCGTGGACTCATCGTGTCTAAAAAGAAATAAATTTATCAGGTATCAGGTAAGCATAAATTTTCTTTTTGATTAAGTTATAAAATCCCTTAGAGGGTTACCAAAAGTAATGTGTCCTCTGTAGGGTAGTGGAATGCATCTATCGCCTGCAAACTTTTTCTCCATGGTGTCATAATAAACAAGCTACCCTCTCATGTTGTTTTTTATCTAAGAGATAACTATCTCAGCCAAGAAATGATGAAGTTGCAACTGGAGTTTTGTCCATAGATTGGGGACTTTGACTTTAGTGTATGTTATGACTTTAATGTTTGTTATGAAATTGTAGTTTTTACTTTTGTTTCATCTCTTATAGCCATAAGTAGTTTAACTCTTAGTCCCACCACGTAGGATCGATAGGGACTTATAGAGGTAGGGTGTAGATAAGTAGTCAAGTGTAATAAGCCATCCTCAGTATAGGGTATATGTTTTATTAATGTGTGGTATTGATGCTGATTAAGAATGCATTAACATAGTGATGAACACACATTCGAGTCTAATATTCCTCAATATAATTTAGCAATATTTTTTAAGTTGATATAAATTAATGTTAATGTAATTTTTGCTGCAATGTTTTGTTGTGTGGAAAGTGGCAGAGGTTAGATCCGGTATCAGAGCACAATGTGTTTTACTATTTAAGGTAACCATTTGTCTATATGTCTAAACATTTGTTGACTTACAAAGGACCAGTTTAAGAAACAAAACGTTTTAGTAATGAAGTTGGGAATAAACACAAGCTGGTATTGAAGAATAGCACCAGTACATTATGTGGATAGGGTAGAGTGCAGTAGTAAGACTAATACACACCCAAAAAGAAATAAAAAAAAATAATATATATATATATATATATATATATATAAAACGCGCGCACACACACACATAGATCCATGTTTCTCTAAACTAATAAAAATTGACAATTAAAATAAATGGGGATATGGGATTTAATTTGCCTTTCATGTGATGGCATTTTCCTATATTATGTTATTTCTGAAGTCAGTGATGTATGATTTGTGTGGACATAACTGAAGGGGTTAATCTCTACTAAATCAGACATTCGGTAAAGAGATGAAAGACAATTGAATTTGTGTCTTAAATTAGTGTAAACAAACTTCTAAAACATCAAAATTATTTTACTGGAATGGAGTCTCCTAGTGGTCGTGTGTGTGTGTGTGTGTGTGTGTGTGTGGGGGGGGGGGGGGGGGGCAGGAGGTTATAAGCAACCTCACCACTGACACATTCATTTGCTAGGTCCTACTTTTATTATTGTTGTTTTTTCCCTTAAAGTATTTTTATTAAAGGGACATAAAACCAAAACTTTTCTTTAATGATTCAGATAAATAATATAATTTTGAAAAAGTTTACTTGTATCAAATTTGCTTTATTCCTATGTTATTCTTTATTGAAGAGATATCTAGATCGGTAGCGTGCATGTGTCTGGAACACTACATGACAGGGAATAGTGCAGCCATCTAGTGCTCTTGCTAATGTATAACATTGTTTCAAAAGTTGTTTAAACTTGTATGTTCTATCTGTAGTTGTCCCTTTTATGTCTGTTGACATTTCCTTTTTGTCGGTATATAATAGTGTGGACTATGCCCCCTGAGTTGCCCCTTTTGGTCTAATTTGTATTGCTTTTTGCATAATATTACTTGTCATGAATATTAATAGGCACTTGTGCTTTACCTCTTACTATCTCTCTATTCTCTTTTTCTTTATTTGTATTACATTGTTATTATATTAATCTTTTGTGTATATGTATATCCTGTGATTTGTTACAAGCTTTAAAGGTATATGAAGCCCAATATGTTTCTTTCATGATTAAGAAAGGGCATGTGGTTTTAAACAACTTTCTAGTTTACTTAAATTACCAATATTTCTTTGCTCTCGTGGGGCGAAATTACATATGCGGCAAAGGCTTCAGTGTAACTACTGAAACCCGCGTCGCCCGATATCTTCTTCCATCACGGCGACATCTTCTATCTTCATCCAAGACCAAGCAGGAGCAGAGATGAGATGAGCGCGGGACAGAAGACCAGCGACTGCAGATCTATCAAGCGTGGAGATCCTCTTTGTACGAACACCGTCGCACACTGAGAATTAAATTCAAGGTACGCGTTTAAATATGGGGTACCTTGCATTCCTATTAGCTGATTTGGATTTTCAAATTCAAATCAGTCAATAGGGCAAGAGCTACTGAAATCCTATTGGCTGATTTGTTCCTGGATGAAGATAGAAGACGTCGCCGCGATGGAAGAAGATTTTGCCGCTTGGAAGAAGAATTTTCCCGCCGGACTTCAGGAACGGTGAGTACCTATTTGGGGGTTAGAGTTAGGAATTTTTTTATTTTTTTTAGAATAAGGATTTTGGGCACTGTAAAAGAGCTGAATGCCCTTTTAAGTGCAGTAAAATAGCTGAATGCCCTTTTAAGGGCAATGCCCATACAAATGCCCCTTTAGGGGCAATGGGTAGCTTAAGTTTTTTAGTGTTAGGTTTATTTATCTTGAGGGGTTTGGTCGGTGGGGGGGTTTACTGTTAGGGGGGAATCATTTTTTTTTAATGCAAAAGAGCTGTTTAATTTAGGGCAATTCCCTACGAAAAGCCCTTTTAAGGGCTATTGGTAGTTTAGCATTAGATTAGGGGGTGTTTTTATTTTGGGGGGCTTTTTTATTTTCGTAGGGATTAGGTTTAATTTTTTATTTCTGATAATTTGGTTTATTATTTTCTGTAATCTTAGACTTTTTCTCCTGTTAAGTGTGGTCAGTCCACGGGTCATCATTACTTCTGGGATATTAACTCCTCCCCAACAGGAAGTGCAAGAGGATCACCCAGCAGAGCTGCTATATAGCTCCTCCCCTCTACGTCACACCCAGTCATTCTCTTGCACCCAACTAATAAATAGGATGTGTGAGAGGACTGTGGTGATTATACTTAGTTTTATACCTTCAATCAAAAGTTTGTTATTTTATAACAGCACCGGAGTGTGTTGTTTGTTCTCTGGTAGAATTTGAAGAAGAATCTACCCGAGTTTTTTGTATGATTTTAGCCGGCGTAGTTAAGATCATATTGCTGTTCTCGGCCATCTGAGGAGTCAGGTAAACTTCAGATCAGGGGACAGCGGGCAGGTTAACCTGCAAAGAGGTATGTAGCAGCATATTATTTTCTGACAATGGAATTGACTGAGAAAATTCTGCTATACCGATATAATGTAAGCTCAGCCTTAAATGCAGTAGTAGCAACTGGTATCAGGCTGTCATGTATGTATATTTACACTTCAGTATTCTGGGGAATGGCACTTCACTGGGATTATACTGTATGCATACGTCTTAGCCTAATTTGCAGGGACTAGCAACAGGCTTTCTAATGACATTCATTATTTGATGTTAAACGTTTTTGCTGGCATGTTAAATCGTTTAATTATCTGAGGTACTGGGTGAAAAATTGTTTTGGGCACTGTTTTTTTCCACTTGGCAGTCGTTTTTATTTCATTTATGACAGTTTACTGATCTCCCTCACTGTTGTGTGTGAGGGGGAGGGGTCTATTTTGGCGCTTTTGCTACGCATCTGAAAATTCAGTCAGAAGTTTCTTGTCTTCCCTGCATGATCCGGTTCGTCTCTACAGAGCTCAGGGGTCTTCAAAAGTTATTTTGAGGGAGGTAATCACTCACAGCAGAGCTGTGAGATTGTTATTGACTGTGATAAAAAACGTTTTATTTTCTGCACTTTTTTTCTGCTATTCAGGGTTAGTTATCCATTGCTAATGGGGGCAATCCTTTGCTAAAATTGTGTTTTTACCGGAAAGAATTGCTTTGAAAAGTATTTCCAAGTTGCTAGTTTAATTGCTAGTGTGTTAAACATGTCTGACTCAGAGGAATATCTCTGTGCTATATGTGCTAAAGCCAAAGTGGAGCCCAATAGAAATTTATGTACTAATTGCATTGATGCTACTTTAAATAAAAGTCAATCTGTACAAATTGAACATCATTCACCAAACAACGAGGGGAGAGTTATGCCGACTAACTCGCCTCACGTGTCAGTACCTGCACCTCCCGCTCAGGAGGTGCGTGATATTGTAGCGCCAAGTACATCAGGGCGGCCATTACAAATCACATTACAGGATATGGCTAATGTTATGACTGAAGTTTTGGCTAAATTACCAGAACTTAGAGGTAAGCGTGATCACTCTGGGGTGAGAACAGAGTGCGCTGTTGATAATAGGGCCATGTCTGATACTGCGTCACAGTATGCTGAACATGAGGACGGAGAGCTCCATTCTGCAGGTGACGGTTCTGATCCCAATAGAATGGATTCAGACATTTCTAATTTTAAGTTTAAAATTGAAAACCTCCGTGTACTGTTAGGGGAGGTATTAGCAGCTCTGAATGATTGTAACACAATTGCAATCCCAGAGAAATTATGTAGGCTGGATAGATACTATGCGGTACCGGCGAGTACTGACGTATTTCCTATACCTAAGAGGCTTACAGAAATAATTACTAAGGAGTGGGATAGGCCCGGTGTTCCCTTTTCCCCCCCTTCTGTGTTTAGAAAAATGTTTCCAATAGACGCCACCACACGGGACTTATGGCAGACGGTCCCTAAGGTGGAGGGAGCGGTTTCTACTCTGGCTAAGCGTACCACTATCCAGGTGGAGGATAGCTGTGCCTTTTCAGATCCAATGGATAAAAAATTAGAGGGTTACCTTAAGAAAATGTTTGTTCAACAAGGTTTTATATTGCAACCCCTTGCATGTATTGCGTCTGTTACGGCCGCGGCCGCTTTTTGGTCCGAGTCCCTGGAAGAGACTCTTGACTCAATAACTATAGATGAGATTTCAAACAAGCTTAAGACACTTAAGATAGCTAATTCATTTATTTCGGATGCCGTAGTACATTTAACTAAACCTATGGCTAAGAATTCCGGATTCGCCATTCAGGCACGCAGAGCACTGTGGCTAAAATCCTGGTCAGCGGACGTTACTTCTAAATCTAAATTACTTAACATACCTTTCAAGGGGCAGACCTTATTCGGGCCCGGGTTGAAAGAAATTATCGCTGACATTACAGGAGGTAAAGGCCATGCCCTGCCTCAAGATAGAGCCAAACCTAAGGCTAGACAGTCTAATTTTCGTTCCTTTCGAAATTTCAAGGCAGGAGCAACATCAACTTCCTCTGCACCAAAACAGGAAGGAGCTGTTGCTCGCTACAGACAAGGCTGGAGACCTAACCAGTCCTGGAACAAGGGCAAGCAGGCCAGGAAACCTGCTGCTGCCCCTAAAACAGCATGAATTGAGGGCCCCCGATCCGGGAAAGGATCTAGTGGGGGGCAGACTTTCCCTCTTCGCCCAGGCTTGGGCAAGAGATGTTCAGGATCCCTGGGCGTTAGAGATCATATCTCAGGGATATCTTCTGGACTTCAAATCCTCTCCCCCAAAAGGGAGATTTCATCTGTCAAGGTTGTCAACAAACCAAATAAAGAAAGAGGCGTTTCTACGCTGTGTACAAGATCTTTTACTAATGGGAGTGATCCATCCGGTTCCGCGGTCGGAACACGGACAGGGGTTTTACTCAAATCTGTTTGTGGTTCCCAAAAAAGAGGGAACCTTCAGGCCAATCTTGGATTTAAAGATCCTAAACAAATTCCTAAGAGTTCCATCGTTCAAAATGGAAACTATTCGGACAATCCTACCCATGATCCAAAAGGGTCAGTACATGACCACAGTGGATTTAAAGGATGCTTACCTGCACATACCGATTCACAAGGATCATTACTGGTATCTAAGGTTTGCCTTCCTAGACAGGCATTACCAGTTTGTAGCTCTTCCATTCGGATTGGCTACGGCTCCAAGAATCTTCACAAAGGTTCTGGGTACTCTTCTGGCGGTACTAAGACCCCGAGGAATTTCGGTAGCTCCGTACCTAGACGACATTCTGATACAAGCTTCAAGCTTTCAAACTGCCAAGTCTCATACAGAGTTAGTACTGGCATTTCTAAGGTCGCATGGGTGGAAGGTGAACGAAGAGAAGAGTTCTCTCTTTCCACTCACAAGAGTTCCCTTCTTGGGGACTCTTATAAATTCTGTAGAAATGAAGATTTACCTGACAGAAGACAGGTTAACAAAGATTCAAAATGCTTGCCGTGTCCTTCATTCCATTCAACACCCGTCAGTGGCTCAATGCATGGAGGTAATCGGCTTAATGGTAGCGGCAATGGACATAGTACCCTTTGCACGCCTGCATCTCAGACCGCTGCAATTGTGCATGCTAAGTCAGTGGAATGGGGATTACTCAGATTTGTCCCCTACTCTGAATCTGGATCAAGAGACCAGAAATTCTCTTCTATGGTGGCTTTCTCGGCCACATCTGTCCAGGGGGATGCCCTTCAGCAGGCCAGGCTGGACAGTTGTAACAACAGACGCCAGCCTTCTAGGTTGGGGCGCTGTCTGGAATTCCCTGAAGGCTCAGGGATCATGGACTCAGGAGGAGAGTCTCCTTCCAATAAACATTCTGGAATTGAGAGCAGTTCTCAATGCCCTTCTGGCTTGGCCTCAGTTAACAACTCAGAGGTTCATCAGGTTTCAGTCGGACAACATCACGACTGTAGCTTACATCAACCATCAAGGAGGGACAAGAAGCTCCCTAGCGATGATGGAAGTATCAAAGATAATTCGCTGGGCAGAGTCTCACTCTTGCCACCTGTCAGCAATCCACATTCCGGGCGTGGAGAACTGGGAGGCGGATTTCCTAAGTCGTCAGACTTTTCATCCGGGGGAGTGGGAACTTCATCCGGAGGTCTTTGCCCAAATACTTCGACGTTGGGGCAAACCAGAGATAGATCTCATGGCGTCTCGACAGAACGCCAAGCTTCCTTGTTACGGGTCCAGATCCAGGGATCCGGGAGCGGTTCTGATAGATGCTTTGACAGCACCTTGGACCTTCGGGATGGCTTATGTGTTTCCACCCTTCCCGATGCTTCCTCGTTTGATTGCCAGAATCAAACAGGAGAGAGCATCAGTGATTCTAATAGCGCCTGCGTGGCCACGCAGGACTTGGTATGCAGATCTAGTGGACATGTCATCCTGTCCACCTTGGTCTCTGCCTCTGAGACAGGACCTTCTGATCCAGGGTCCTTTCAAACATCAAAATCTAATTTCTCTGAAGCTGACTGCTTGGAAATTGAACGATTGATTTTATCAAAACGTGGTTTTTCTGAGTCAGTAATTGATACCTTAATACAGGCTAGGAAACCTGTTACCAGAAAGATTTACCATAAAATATGGCGTAAATACTTATATTGGTGCGAATCCAAGAGTTACTCATGGAGTAAGGTTAGGATTCCTAGGATATTGTCTTTTCTACAAGAAGGTTTAGAAAAGGGTTTATCCGCTAGTTCCTTAAAGGGACAGATTTCAGCTCTGTCCATTCTTTTACACAAACGTCTGTCAGAGGTTCCGGACGTTCAAGCTTTTTGTCAGACTTTGGCTAGGATCAAGCCTGTGTTTAAAACTGTTGCTCCACCATGGAGTTTGAACTTAGTTCTTAATGTTTTACAGGGTGTTCCTTTTGAACCCCTTCATTCCATTGATATCAAGCTGTTATCTTGGAAAGTTCTATTTTTAATGGCTATTTCCTCGGCTCGAAGAGTCTCTGAGTTATCTGCCTTACATTGTGATTCTCCTTATCTGATTTTTCATTCAGACAAGGTAGTTCTGCGTACTAAACCTGGGTTCTTACCTAAGGTGGTCACTAACAGGAATATCAATCAAGAGATTGTTGTTCCATCTTTGTGTCCTAATCCTTCTTCGAAGAAGGAACGTCTTCTACACAATCTAGATGTAGTTCGTGCCCTGAAATTTTATCTACAGGCAACTAAGGATTTTCGACAAACGTCTTCCCTGTTTGTCGTTTATTCTGGTCAGAGGAGAGGTCAAAAAGCTTCGGCTACCTCTCTCTCTTTTTGGCTTCGTAGCATAATACATTTAGCCTATGAGACTGCTGGACAGCAGCCTCCTGAAAGAATTACAGCTCATTCTACTAGAGCTGTGGCCTCCACTTGGGCCTTTAAGAACGAGGCCTCTGTTGAACAGATTTGCAAGGCTGCAACTTGGTCTTCTCTTCATACTTTTTCCAAATTTTACAAATTTGACACTTTTGCTTCTTCGGAGGCTGTTTTTGGGAGAAAGGTTCTTCAGGCAGTGGTTCCTTCCGTATAAAGAGCCTGCCTGTCCCTCCCGTCATCCGTGTACTTTAGCTTTGGTATTGGTATCCCAGAAGTAATGATGACCCGTGGACTGACCACACTTAACAGGAGAAAACAAAATTTATGCTTACCTGATAAATTCCTTTCTCCTGTAGTGTGGTCAGTCCACGGCCCGCCCTGTTTTTATGGCAGGTCTAAATTTTTAAATTATACTCCAGTCACCACTGCACCCTTTGGCTTCTCCTTTCTCGTTGGTTCTCGGTTGAATGACTGGGTGTGACGTAGAGGGGAGGAGCTATATAGCAGCTCTGCTGGGTGATCCTCTTGCACTTCCTGTTGGGGAGGAGTTAATATCCCAGAAGTAATGATGACCCGTGGACTGACCACACTACAGGAGAAAGGAATTTATCAGGTAAGCATACATTTTTTTTTTTATTTTTTTTTGTAATTTTAGATTAATTTAAACTTAGTTTTTTATTTTTAAAGTAATGTTAGGTTTTTAATTGTAACTTAGTATTTTTTAATTTATGTAATTGGGGTTAATTTAGGGGGTATTGGGTTAGGGGGCTTAGTAATTTAAATAGTTATTTGCGTTGGTGGGGGGTTGGTGGTTCAGGAGTTAATAGCTTAGTTAGGTTAATTGCGTTGTGGGGTTTGGCGGTTTAGGGGTTAAAAGATTTATTAGGTTTATTGCGATGTGGGTTAATGGTGGATTAGGGGTTAATATATTAGGTTTATTGCGATGTGGGTTAATGACGGATTAGGGGTTAAAAGATTTATTAGGTTTATTGCGATGTGGGTTAATGGTGGATTAGGGGTTAATATATTAGGTTTATTGCGATGTGGGTTAATGGCGGATTAGGGGTTTATAGTTTTATTGATTATTGCGGTGGGGGTTGGCGGTTGACAGGTAGATATTGCGCATGCGTTAGGTGTTAGTTAATATTTTCAGCCAGTTACGGGAGTTACGGTGCTTTCATACTCAGCGTAAGGCTTGCTGCGCCTGCCTATGTGTGGCGAGGTGAAAATGGAGTAAAATTTCTCCATTTTCGCCGCTGAAGTCCTTGCGCTGAATATGTGTTACCGATTTGTGACGTGGTTCTGTGTTAGCTTATGGGAGTAAAAATTGCGGGCGACGGGTGAAATATACGCGCCACATTTATATGCAGTGCCGTATATGTGATACCAAAACCGTGTAAAACTGTTTTTTTGCGGGCAACGCCGCATTTGTAATCTTGCCCGTGGTATTTTTTGTTTTAAAGCAGGACATATGTTTAGAAGCCGGTCCATTTCTGGAGCCCTATATGGAGCAGTTTTGCAAGAATGCTATCCATTTGCCAGGGCTCTAGATGGCAACACTATTCCCTGCCCTGTAGTGCTCCAGATGCCTATCTAGGTATCTCTGCAACACAGAATATCATGGGAATGAAGCAAATTTGATAATAGAAGTAAATTGGTAACTTTTTTTTAGAATGGTATGCTCTGTCTTAATCACAAATTAAAAATGTTGGGTTTTATATCCCTTTAATAAGAACTGTAAGGCAAGTAGTACTGTACAAATTACATAAATGTAATAATCAAATTAATGAATCACTAATGTCATATTATAAATAAATGCAATGCACTAAATTGATTATAAAGTAATTTTAATTTGTTAATGTCATACAGCCAGATTACGAGTTTTGCGTTATGAGTGGCTCGGTAATAACTTGCAAGTTATTGTCACCGCTCACCTTTAATAGCGCTGTTATTACAGGTTTTCCAAAAACCTGCATTAGCGGGCAATATGGCAGCGTTGAGCTCCATACCGCACACAAATACCAGCACTGCTTTGAGCTGGTTTTACGTGCTCGTGCACGATTTCCCCATATACATCAATGGGGAGAGCCAGCTAAAAAAAAGCCTAACACTTGCAATAATGGAGCGTAAAGCTCCGTAACGCTGCCCCATTGATTCCTATGGGGAAATAAAATGTATGTTTAAACCTAACACAAACCCCAAGTCTAAACACCCCTAATCTGCCGCCCCCAACATTGCCGCCACCTACATTACAGTTATTAACCCCTAATCTGCCGGTCCTAACATCGCCACCACCTACATTACAGTTATTAACCCCTAATCTGACGCCCCCGACATCGCCGCCACCTACATTAGTTATTAACCCATAATCTGACGCCCCAAACGTTGCCGCCGCCACTATACTAAAGTTATTCACCTCTAAACCTCTGGCCTCTCACATCACTAACACTAAATAAATATATTAACCCCTAAATCTAACCCTAAGCCTAACCCTAACTTTAATATAATTAAAATAAATCTAAATAAAACTTACTATCATTACCTAACTAATTCCTATTTAAAACTAAATAGTTACCTGTAAAATAAACCCTAAGCTAGCTACAATATAACTAATAGTTACATTGTAGCTATGTTAGGTTTCATTTTTATTTCACAGCTAAGTTTGTATTTATTTTAACTAGGTAGACTAGTTGGTAAATAGTTATTAACTATTTACTATCTAGTTAAAATAAATACAAATTTACCTGTAAAATAAAACCTAACCTGAGTGACACTAACACCTAACATTACACTAAAATTAAATAAATTACATTAATTAAATACAATTAACTAAATTACAAAAAAAAATAAACACTAAATTACACAAAATAAAAAAGAAATGATCAAATATTGAAACTAATTACTCCTAATCTAATAGCCCTATCAAAATAAAAAAAGCCCCCCCAAAATAAAAAAACCCTAGCCTACATTAAACTGCCAATAGCCCTTAAAAGGGCCTTTTGCGGGGCATTGCCCCAAAGAAATCCGCTCTTTTACCTGTAAAAAAAAATACAAACAACCCCCAACAGTAAAACCCACCACCCACACAACCAAACCCCCCAAATAAAATCCTATCTAAAACACCTAAGCTCCCCATTGCCCTGAAAAGAGCATTTGGATGGGCATTGCCCTTAAAAGGGCATTTAGCTATTTTACATTGCCCAAAACCCTAATCTAAAAATAAAACCCACCCAATAAACCCTTAAAAAAACCTAACACTAACCCCGAAGATCCACTTATAGTTTTTAAAGACTGGATATCCATCCTCATCAAGCTGGGAGAAGTCTTTATCCAAGTGGGCAGAAGTCCTCAACGAAGCCAGGAGAAGTCTTCATCCAAGCGGCA